>NC_083444.1:31289330-31456769 GCF_020745735.1 Hemiscyllium ocellatum
TTGTTACTGATATTTTTTACAAACCCACTGACTATCTGGATTACACCTCCTCCCACCCGACTTCCTGCACAAATGCTATCCTGTGTTTCAACTCCTCTGCCTGTGCCGCATCTGCTCCCAGGAGAACAGTTCCACCACAGAACACACCAGATGGCCTCCTTCTTTTAGACGGAACTTCCCTTCCCAAGTGGTTGAAGATACCCTCTAACGCATCTCATCCATGTCCCGCACCTCTATCCATGAACCCCAGACCTCCGAACACAACAACGGCAGAACATGGAGAGAGGAAGGTACTCATTTGACATTCCACCCACCTCTGCACAAATTACATCATCCGCCGACATTTTTGCCACCTCTAAATTGACACCACCACCAGGGATATATTTCCCTCCCCAAACCTATCCGCTTTTATCAAATACCTTTCCCTTCGTGACTCCCTAATCAAGTCCACACCCTCCAATGGGCGTCAATTCCCTCACGGCACCTTCCTCTGCCACCGCAGGAAATGCAAAATCTGCACCCACATTACCCACTCACCTATGTCCAAGGCTCCAATGGAGCCTTCCACATCCATCAAAGGTTGACCTACAGTTCCACACATGTCATTTGTTGTATCTGCTGCACCAGATGCGGTCTCCTCTAAATTGGGGAGACCGGATGTCTTCTGACAGAGCACTTCAGAGAAGATATCCAGGACTACTGCAAGAATCAACTCCACTGTCCCATGGTCAACGATTTCAACTCCCACTCTCCCGAGGACATGCAGGTCCTGGCCCACCTCCATCACCAGTCCCTTACCACATGACGCCTGGAGGAAGAACGCCTCATCTTCTTTCTCGGGACCCTTCAACCCCATGGCATCAACGTGGACTTTCTCAGTTTCCTCAAGACCACTCCCTCATCTTACTCCAGTTCTAACCTTCCAGCTCAGCACCGTCCTCCTGACCTGTCCCACCTGTGTATCTTCATTCCCACCTATCCGCTCCACCCTCCGCTCTGACATATCCCCTTCGCCCCCTCCTCCATCCACCTATTGCACCCTCAGCTACCTTCTCCCCAGATCCAACCCCTCCCATTTATCTCTCCATCCCATATGCTCCCAGTCTCGTTCCTGATGAAGGCCTTTTGTCTGAATCACTGATTTTTCCTCAGCTGATGCTGGACTTGCTGTGCTTCTCCAGCACTACTTTCATCTTGATGGGAATCAGTTTATTAAGAGGATTTTTGGATATTATCTATTGTTGACCAGAGACTGTGAATGATAGTAGAACTTCAGCAATCACCAGTTTAGGGCATAGCTGAAGGTCTGAGCCCAAGTCCGGTCACCGCATAAATCAACATTTACTAAATGTAAGATAAAAGATGGGGGGCTGAAGTATGAAACTTTGCCCAACAAGACTGCTTCACCACTCAATGAGTTTATCACTGATTCATTTCCAAGTCAGGGTGCTATGGGCCTTGGAGGGGAACTTGAAAATGGTGGTGTTTCGTTGCATCTTCCAACCATGTCCTTACAGTCAGTACAGCTGTTGAGCTTTGAAGGTTCTGTCAAAAATGTCCGGATGACTTACTCCAGTGCATCGTGTATTTGGTGCACTCTGCTGCAATTGTGCCTCAGCGGTGAAGTGAATAAATATTCAGTTATTAAATAGGGTACAATCAAGTGACTGCAGTGTCGTGGATGGTGTCCAGTCCCTTAAGTATTATTGAAGTTACACCCATCGAGGCAAATGGAGAGAGTTCTGTACCACATCCCATTTGTGCCTTGCAAACAGTGTAGGATTCACGGAACAATGAGTTGAGTTTATAATCAAAAACTGTCTACTAACGGACATGTGTTTGCTCTCAAAATTTTTATATAGCCAGTCTCAATCCATTTTACATAAATACTAGCTCCGTGGACGATTACACAGGGGAATTAGGTGACAGTAAAGCCATTGAATGTCAATACGGTATGATCAGATTCTCATTTGTCAGATTTATCGTTACTGTATTTCGTCCTTGTGTGGACCAATCTGATTCCAGTCGCTGTCTGATTTCAAGTTCCACTGCCCTTCTGTGCTTGAAATTTCAACCGTTGCCTCACAGAAATTTCTCCACCTGCCTTAATAACATGTGAGGACGCTGCAGGGGACAGCAGGGATTTACGAACATGTTGTCAACACTGGAGAATATGGAGCTTCGTGGAATGATTGGTTAGGCTGGAATTATTCTCCTTGAAACAGAGGAGGTGGAGGGGAGCTCTATAATCACATAATAACATTTATAAACGTTCAATATTCATAGGATCTGGACAGGGTAGATATGGGCAGGTGGTTTACCCTGTGGTATGAGGAGCACCATAGGACATGAACTCAGAATTAGTTATTGCCAATTTAGTTCAGAAATTAGGAGTAATTTCTTTGCTCAGGGGCCAGTGAATCGGTGGATCTCCTTATCGAAACTGCTGTTGAGGCTGAGTTGTTGTATATTTTCAAACTGTGCCAGGCAGATATTTAATCAGAAAGACAATGAAGCTTTGTCGAGGTAATGCAGGAGAATGGAGTTGAGGATTGTCAGATCAGCCATGAGTTCGTTCAATGGTGGAGCATAATCGATGGATTGAATGGCCAACTTCGAATCCTATATCATTTGGTCGAACGCATTATTTTATTGATAAGTTAGAATTCTGAGGGGATGGGATGAAGTGATAGAAAAGGTTTCTCAAACTGATCAGATGGGTCAGGAACTAGGCTCATAAGCTCATGAATAAGAAATGTGCCATGGCCTGTAGACAACAAATGACACTGGGTACACCACAGATGGGTAGGTGCAGAAGCTGTGATTGCTAAAGGGAATTGGTGGATCTAATGTTGTTGGCAACTTGGTGATCATACTGGATGATGGTTCGCGGTGTGATTCACACAGCAATAGTTTGTGAAAGAATGAAAGGTTTGTTTCATTGGAGAAGTCTTCTGCTGTTCCAATTACAATTGATTATTTGAAATATTGCTCAGACCTTTGTGTGGAGTGTTACACCAAAATACTCATTCACAATCCCACTGGATAATGTATTGCTCTCGATCTCTCCTTATTTGTTTCTCTTTCATGTGATGTAAATTTAGAGGAAGTCAAGAGGGAATGAAATGAGGAAAGAAATGTTGCACTCCATTTCATTATCCCAATTTAACTTACAACAGAATAAAATTGCTTTATTTCGACCTTGATGTGGTATCGATTTATCACAAATCTCCGGTGCAATGAAGGGCAAGAGCAAGATTCCACATCCAATGTATATTAAAGATACGAGGCACAAAGGGAAACCACAGCTGCGTTTGAGAGAAGTAACAGCCGGAGTAGGATTCAAATTCACACATGCACAATGTAAGACCAACCCGTCGCATTAACTTCTGGGCCACTTCAGCCCACTGCAAAGGGGCTCACATGTGACCACATCAGGATTACATATGATGCACCTAGGGGATAAGAAATTCCCTGAGATGAATCGGATGCACACCATTATGTTTCTGCTTTCAACGGAATAATAATACCAGCAAAGTCCAAGGAATTGACCTCGTCCTTGGAAGGAATACCTGTCCTTGATTCTTTCCGAGTCGAAACTGTCTCAGAATGAACCAGCAAACATGAAATTCCCGTCACATTCACACGCACATTTAGTCTTGACGCATAATTTCTTCAGTTTCTCTCTCACATGAAGAAGTATATATGGAGAGAGAAGTGAAGGTGATGTTTTCGCTCGACGGTCTTTCTCATATGGTTGCACCTGAACTGGGTAAAATTCCCGGAAATGTTTTTTGTTCATTTCATTTTATTAATTTTGCTGCAACCTCACTCTGTTCATTGCAATGACCGGAAGTGAAATGGATTAATAACATTGGAACGTTTAATATTGTATTCAATTTTGCTCCGAATTTATTTCAGCTTAAATAAAATACTGATGAGAAAAACAGAAGGTTAAACTACAAAACAAGATGCCAGTTTTGATGTTACGTTGGCAAATTTCAGTGGGTATCAAATGAACCCAACATCATGGCGATTGTCCTCCCATCTTTGAGGCATGGGCTTAAAGCAGGAAATCGATCTCCAAGAGACGGGTCACTTCCTATTCATTATGGAATATCTTTCCTTGACAATATACAAAATCTGCTCAGTTCCATTTATAATGCTTCATCTGGAATATTAACGGAAGTGTTTCAAAACTCTGAGTTTTTGCTGAATCTTAATCAGCTGCATACGTTTCTGAGCTATCTTTACATCTAAAGTCGTCCAAATCAGACATTGTTTCCTCGCACCTTCCCACCCCCACACCCAACTTTTACACTTTTACCTGGCCACAGGCTGTCTCTCTCCTGGTGAAACTCACTGCTTCTGTGTCTCTAAACGTGCCTTTCCAAATATTTTGGAATCGGATTCTCTGAGTGATAGAAATTCAGCTCCCATTATTTCTTTGTCCGACATCGATGGTTTTGAAAGCCTGACGTTCAGAAAATTACGAACTTGAAAGAGTGAATTTACCACCTATTTACTCTGTCCAAACCTCAATTGCTGTGCAAAATTTCCATTCGGTTTTCCTTGGTTCAGTTTCAAATTTTCCATCACACAAATAAATAAAATCCCATCCCCAGTAAATGCCACCAGCATCGTCTCTAATGTCTTAGCAGCCCAGTAAACGCTGGCAGTGTCCTCTCTGAGAGAATCACAGATTCCTTACAATGCGGAAAGTACAATGCAGCCAATCGAGCCTGTGGGGACACTCTGAACAGCATCTCAACCAGACCTAGTTACCGTCTCTATCCCCACAGGCCTCTGGATTGTGATTTCAAATAAATCCACTGGAATAAAGTCTGGCATCGTGTGACTGCTGACCTTATCACTGCGTTACCCATGGGTAATTCACTCAACTTCCTGAATTCACTCTCTGGACACATCAGCGCAATTTAACACGGCCAATCTACCTAACCTACAGACGTAACAGCAGTGCGAACCACTGAGCAAATATACCATCACATTGAACACTGTCTGTATCATGTTTAATGGTTTTACACACTGGTAACTCAGCCGAGTGAAAGCAAGCTGCGCCCATCAACCCGAATTCAATGCATCCAAACGCGATTCTGCGCTGTACAACCTCATTAGTGCTTCTGGAAATGTTTCTGCGCTCAGAAATGAATGGGTTTACTCTGTTTTCTTCCTCAGATTCCTGTTATAAATAAACACATCAGTCAGGAACAACTCTATACAATGGTTTTCATTCCAACACAAACACAATGTGCAGTTTGCAGAAGTTACGTGTTTGCACTTTCACTGACACTCTCTCTCCCCAGGAGTTGCAGTCCATCTCCACGCTGATTCAGACAGCACTGTCCTTGCTGTCACATATCAAATCGAGAATGGAAGGCCAGGCATGAATAACCTTCACTGGGGAACAGAGCCACAGATTTAAAACCTTTACGATGCCCTCAGCGGAGAATTGAGCCCTGTGACAGGCGGGGACACTGACCACGATACTGTGGAGGGCAACAACATCGAAGGAGGCCTTTCAGCCTGTTGTGGTTGCACTTGTCCAACACAATTGCTTAACGACCTGAATCAAGATTTCCATTGTTTAGCCCATAGTCTTTTATGTTTTGGCATCGCAAATTAAAGTCTCAGTTTGTTTCAGGTTGGAAGGGTTTCCACCTCTCTGACCCTTTCCGCACATCTACTCAAACCTTTCTGCCTTTTCCCGAAATCTCTTGGCCCCAGTGTTCGATCCCTCCATAAATAACAAACGCTTCTTTCAGTCTACCCTATCCATATCCCTCATTATTTTGTACATCTCAGCCTTGTCTTCTCCACTCTCCTCTGCTCAGCGACAAACAAACCCCAGTCTGTCCAATCTCTCCTCGTAAATGATACTCTCCAGCCCAGACAATATCCCGGTGAATCTCTCCTTCAATGTTCCCAGTGCCATCACATCATTGCTATACTGTGAATTGCCGAACTGCACACAGTAATCTAGGTAGAGCTGAATTATTTATTTTTCTATTCTGTTACAGTATGAGGGTGTCGCTGTCTCGGCAGTATTGATTGCGGTCCCTAATTGCACAGCGGGTAGTTGAGACTCAACAGTATTGCAATGAGATTGGAGTCACATCGAGGCCTCAACAGGTAAGAATGGCAGGTTCCTTCCTCAAAGGACATCAGTGAACTCGATGGTTTTGTCTTTTCAACAATTGACCATGGATTTATAGGTGCTATTAGATTCGTCATTCCAGATATTTGTTGAATCTCCATTCCAACACCTGGCATGGTTGGAATCAAACCTGGGTCCCTGGTTCATTTGCTTGGTGTCTGAGTTAACAGTCAAGTGGTAATAGTGCTCGGCCATTGCAGAAAACGCGTGAAACTAATCTTTCCCAATGAAGTCGCTTTTCCTCGATATTGTCCTGTGTCATTTTCCTGAGCTTGACCCTCAATAATCGCAAGTCCACATCAGTAAAAGCTGCAAACTGATGATTTGCCTCACAACAGCGGTAAGCAAATGGATCAACTGGTCTGCAGGTCCCGATGGTGGGGTTGGGGCACATTACCCAGCAACAGTGACCACAGCAGCACAGAGTGAACAGTATCAATGTGAGAGTCAGTGTTAGATTCTGCAGTGCCTGAATGAAACAGGAAATGACTCCACAACCACATGATGAAAGAGCAGCGCTCCGAAAACTAGTGCTCAGTTAAACCTTGTAGACTCAAACCTGGTGTTGTGTGGTTTTTAACTTAGTGCACCATAGTCCAAAACCGACATCTCTAAATTAATGAAACGGGGGTGTGGGCCGGAAAGTTCAGTTAGTGATCGAAGCAGGGAGAGAAATCTCTGAGAACGGGTGGATTTGAATTCTGACATATGAAACACAGAGATGTGAGCGAGCAGAATTTGAAGGGAAAAGATCATCACCTTGGAGAAAATTGCCATGATAAGACAACCGATTCCTTTGTGTTTCACAAAGATTGCGGCAGATGGAGCAATTACTGCCGTGACTCGGATTTGAACCGAGGTTGCTGCGGCCACAACGCAGAGTACTAACCACTATACGATCACGGCATCCCACACACAAGCACGCTAACTACTGCAGTACAGTAGCATAAGAAATATTAGGCAGAACACCAAATGCACTGTATCAGCGCTTAGCGAACAGTGGCAGATATGTGGGAACTCAGAATGGGTTGACCGTTTAACATTGGTTCCTCCAGAGGCTGTGGTGATTCCATCATTAATATGCTGAAAGCTGAGATGAATAGATTTCTCCAAAATATCAAAGACTCCGGGGACAGTGAAGGTTTTGTTGAAATGTACGCTTCAATAGCAATGCAGTTTAACATCGGCTCCTTCACCAGTTTCCCCCGACAAGGCAGTAACCACTGCTGCCACATATTCCCAATTCCCAGCCCCAGAATCAGTGGAACTGAGTGGCGCAGTCGCGAAGATCCAAATGGAAGTCGGGATGGGAATAAGGTCGCAGAGATACTCGAGGGCTCCAGTGATACAACCGGTGAATGCACGGTAATTCTATGACGGTTTAGAGGCACAAGCAATTCCGAGGTTGGGAGTGCTCATGGTTAATTGCATGATTAACTGTTGTATGAGTAAAAAGTGAAGTCTGCAGATGCTGGAGATAAGAGCTGAAAATGTGTTGCTGGTTAAAGCACAGCAGGTCAGGCAGCATCCAAGGAACAGGAAATTCGACGTTTCGGGTCAGAGCCCTTCATCAGGAAGGGCTCTGGCCCGAAATGTCGAATTTCCTGTTCCTTGGATGCTGCCTGATCTGCTGTGCTTTAACCAGCAACACATTTTCAGTAACTGTTGTATGATCTGCACACTGCTAAATCACAGCCACTACAAGTAAATATGAATCATTGATCTATATGAGAAAACAGTGGAACTCATTGCAGGCATGCTTCGTAGGTTTGCAGGCAACATCAGAATTGTAGACAGTAAGGAAGATTATCTAAGATTCAAAAAGATCTTAATCCAACGAGTCGATGGACTGAAAAATGTAACATGGAGTTCAATCTGGATAAATGGAAAGTATTGCATTTTGGTACATCAAAAAGAGTAGAGCTTTGCGTAGTGTTGGAGAACAAGGAAGCTCGGGGTACAGATACATAATTCCTTGTAGTTTGCAATGCACACAGACAGGATGGTTAAAAGCCCTTTGACACACTTCCCTTCATTGCTCAGTCCTTTGTGCACAAGAGTTGGGACGTTATGTTGAAGTTTTGCAGAACACTGATGAGGCCTCTTCCGGAATATTATGTCCAGTTCTGCTCGCCCAGTTGTAGGAATGATATTATTCAGCTGGAGTAGGTTCAGAAAAGGTATATACACATGTTGCCATTTGTGAAATATTTGAGTTATAATGAAAGGCTGGATAGGCTGAGACTATTTTCAGATTCGAGTTTGGGGTGCTGGAAAACCATAACAGGTAAGGCAGCATGCGAGGAGTAGGAGAATCAACTTTTCACACAAGTGTCATTCATCAGGCTCTTGCCCGAAACGTCGATTCTCCTTCTCCTCAAATGCTGCCTGACCTGCAGTGCTTTCCCAGCACAGCACACTCTCGACTCTGGTCTCTCATCTGCAGTTTTCACTTTTTCCTGGTTGAGACTGTTTTCACTCTAGGTTAGGGGTTTGAGCGGCGACCTGACAGAAGTGTATGAATTATTGAGAGGTAAGCTAGAGTTAACGATAGCTGCCTTTGCCCAGAAGCGGGATTCCAAGGCGAGAGGGCATATGTTTCAGAGAAAAAAGACATGTGAGGCATTTCTTTGAAAGAGGGTGTTTTACGTGTGCAATTAACTTGCTGAGGAAGTGATGGAAGAGGATGCATTTGCAACATTTAAAGGAAAATTGGATCCATCCATGAATGGGAAAATGGGATTTTTAAAATAAAATATTTTCTTTCATGCCTAGTACATCAGTTATTTCCCAGAGGACAGTTAGGAGTCAACCACAATATTACGTATCTGGAGTTTCATGTGGGATAGAACAGATGACTATGGCAGTTTGCTTCCTGAGCTGGCATGAGTGAATCAGGTGGGAGTTTCCACACCAACTGATTCAGGTCATCACGAGAGTCTTCAAACTCCACCATCTGTCCTGCCAGGATCTGAACCCTTTGTCTCCAAAATATTACCTGGGCTTTTGGATTAACAAAACAGTAATAAAACTACAAGGGCATTATCACCGCTCAGCGGGTACAGGAGGAGGCAGATGTGACTAGAGTAGTTTGGCAGTATGTTCAGCACGGATTGGTTGGTATGACCAGCCTGTTCTCATGCTGTATGACTGTCTGACTGACGCTAGTGAACAGACAGTTGGTTGGGATTAACAGCCGCATTGACAGCATAATCCAACTCCTGATGGGATATGTAATCCTGCTGGAGTCTCCAGAGGTTGTTTTGCTCAGTGATCCCTTCCCACACACCTCTCCCCAGTGTTACTGATTAAATGGGGTTCCATTTCTGTGGTTAAGTGAATCCCTTCCAGCAGTTCCCACACTGCCCTGCTTTCTCTGTGGTATCGGCGTCATTTTTTCTACCCAGAGTGAATGATCCTTTCAAATTGTGTCCACTCAGAAATAAATGCTGTTTTGCATGTTGTGAATGTGTTTTCATTGTTTCTCATTCACCCACAGGGTGTGAGTACCACTGGTCAGGCCAACATTTATTCTTCACCCCTTGTTCGTTGCTGCCTGCGTGCGATCCCAGCCTCGGGTCTCTGTCTGTGGGCAGTCTGCAAGTTGTCTGTATGTTTGCGTCTTTATTCCTCCTTCTGACCAAAGCTGTGCCAGTTAAAGAGATCAACAATGGGAAATTCAGGCTTATGGGATAGGGAATAGCGGGGGGTCTGGTGGGATGCCCTTCGGAGGGACCATGCAGACTGGAATGGCCGACTAGCCTGCTTCCCCATACGGCGGGGATTCTTGAATTAAGGGTCAGATAATGTTTTTCTGGCCCTGGAGTCTCTCGTAGGCAGGACTGGGTAAAGATGGTAGAATCCCCTGCTAAGGGACATGAATGAGTGCGAGTTCAGGAAATTAAAGTCATGATCTCTGTTCCTGAGGTCGGGCTTGCATTCTAGGTTTTGTTCATCGAACTTAAACATTACCGGTTCGCTGTCCAAGTCCCCAAGGACAACTAGTATAAAATATCACCGCCAACACCACCTTCTCCAGGTTGAAGTCTT
The DNA here is from genome assembly GCF_020745735.1 of Hemiscyllium ocellatum. Lineage (NCBI taxonomy): Eukaryota > Metazoa > Chordata > Chondrichthyes > Orectolobiformes > Hemiscylliidae > Hemiscyllium > Hemiscyllium ocellatum. The sequence continues at coordinate 31,299,556 of NC_083444.1, forward strand.
TACTGTGGGAAGAAACTGATGCTGATCTGATGCAAGCAAAAGCAGCTGCCACCGCCAGTGTCGGAATCACAGATCCAAATGGCAAGATCATCTTTTAAACCCACTACTGCAAGGTTACGGGCTCAACACACTCCAGTTGTGCCACACAGCTATCTTGGCAAGATGCACTGTAGATCGCTATGATAGTATAAACGGGGACAACTATTCCCTTGATCAGGAGCATACTCAACCTAAGAATTTCGTGCACCTCTATACATCATAGAAGGACCGCACTGTCACCTATTGCATCACTGGAGACAAAGAATAACTCCACACACTCATTCCCTTCCCCAGTTGCGGTTGGATCTGGGCGGCTATGCCGCAGTTTCTCTGTCTCCGAGGCTGGGAACTGGTATTAGTTCCCAGCACTGGTTACTGCCTTGAGGAAGCTGGTGAAGTCGCCGATGTTAAGCTAAAATGCTAATGAAGCATACATTTCAACAATATCCTGTACTGTCCCCCGAGACTTTGATGTTTTGTCGTAATCTATCAATCTCAGTTTTCAACATTCTCATTTAAGGAGCTCCACAGACTCTGAGGACATCGAACTGAAAGATTCAGCTCATTCTCAGCTCCCACATGTCTGTCACTGTTAGCTGAGTACTGATATTGTACATTTGCTGTTCTTCCGAACATTTCCTCTGCTCGTATACTTATTGCTGCTTGCAAGCATCCTGTTCTGTTAGTGATCGTGGTCGTCTGTATTTTGCATTGTGACTACAGAAACCATATCACGATTCTAAGTGTTCTCTCCGTTGTCCTTTTTGTGACACATCGCAAGAAATTAATTGTTTCACCTTTAAATTTCGCTTTCTCCCATCTCTGAGTTTCATAAATCAGGATTCAAACACACCCGCTGTCGTTGATTCCTCTCCTTCCTGCGATCATTAAAGCTCCTTTCAGTCTCTCCTCCCATTTCTCTGAGGCAATGAGCAATCTATCACTCTCTTTCACATTCACACTGTTCTGTCTGTGCTGCTGCTGCGGTCACTGTTCTTGGGTGAACGTGCCCCAGTCCCACCATTGGGACCTCCAAACAAGTCGATCCATTTGAATACCGCGGCTGTGAAATCAATCCCCATGTAACAGCTTTTACTGACATAGGCCAGAGACAATTGGAGCATCAGGCTCATGGAAAAGACCCAGGACAGTTTTGGGAAAAAAGGATTTTATTGGAAAAGATCAGCTTTTGTGGCTTTCTGCGTTGGTCTTGTGGTAATTTCATAGGACTGATAATCCAGAGACCGAGGTAATAGTCTGGGTACTCGGGCTTGAGTCCCACCATACCAGATTGTAAAATTTAGATTCAGCAATTATCTGAAATGAAGAATATAATGACTACTCTAGATCCATTGACATTTGTTGAAAAAAAAAGCATCTGGTTCACTGATGTTATTTCAGGATGGAATCTGCTGTCCTTACTTGGTCTGACCTGCATGTGGCTTCAGACTCATAGCAATATGATTGAGTCTCAACAGCGCTCTCTACAATTAGGAATGTGTAATAAATTCTGCTTAGCCAGAATCGCCCTCTTACTAATACATAAATTTTAAAACAAATGCTCATTAGGTTCAAGCAAGAGTGTTGTGTGCAGTTTTGCAAGTCACATTATCGCAGGAATGTAGTCACACTGAAAACATTGCAGGAGATATTTACCGGGATATTGTTTGGGATGAAGAGTTTCAGTTAGGAAGAAAAACAGGACAAAGTGAACAGTTTGTCGCAGTGCAAAGGAGATGTAGTGGAGACATGATTGGGTTAGGGTATGGACAGGGTTGACTGAATGAGTTTCCCATTGATGGAGGGATTGATTATCAGGGGCCAGAGATTTAAGGAGAAAGGCAGAAAGATTTGAGAAGATGTGCGAAAATGGTTTATCAGCCGTGGGTGGTTGGAATTTGGAATACACTGTCTGAATTGTTCAGAGTGGCAGATACTGTTATTGCTGAAAATGTTTTGCTGGAAAGGTGCAGCAGGTCAGGCAGCATCCAATGAGAATCTCCTTGGATTCTCTGGCTCCTTGGATGCTGCCTGTCCTGCTGTGCTTTTCCAGCAACACATTTTCAGCTCTGATCTGCAGTCCTCACTTTCTCCTAGACACTGCTATAGCCTGAATAAACATTCAGATATGAACTTGTGATGCCAAGGCATATACGGCTGTGGGATAAACATTGTGAAATGGGATTCAGTTCATTAGGCAGGTGTTTTTGACAAGTGTGGCCACAACTGGTTGAAGGGCCTCCTTTGACACTCTTGTTCTCGGTAGTAAAGTAGTTAGTGTCCCCGGCTGTGACAGGGCTGAATTCTCCACTGGGGACAGTGTAAATATTTTAAAACTGTCGCTTCATTCCCAAGTGCGGGTATTGATAGTTGTCCTTCCATTCTCGATAGGGCATGTCACATGAAAGACAGTGCTGCCTGTATCAAGGTGGGGAAGGACTGCAGCTCTCAGGGAGGCAGCGTGTCAGTGAAAGTGCAAACACGTGACTTCTGCAAACTGCACATTTGTACTGTGTTGGAATGAAAAGCATTTGACAGACTTGTTCTGGATTGAAATGTTGATTGGAAGCAGGAAGGTGAGGAAGAGACAGCGTAAAAGCATTCAAATATGAGTGCAGAAACATTTCCCGCAGCACGAATCAGATCGTAAAGCACAGAGTAGCATTTCGATGCATTGAATTTGGGTTGATTTGCTTTGATGAGGCAGAGTTACCAGGGTATAAAGGCATTAAAAATTGTACAGGTTTTGCTCACGATTGTGGAACATTGACTCAGTAATTCGCACTGCTGTTCAGTCTTAGGGTTATGTTGATTGACCAAGTTAAATTGCCCTCTCGTGTCCAGTGAATGAATTCAGTAAGTTTAATGAATTAGCCACGGGTAACGCGGGGGCAAGGTCAGAAGTCACAGGACACCAGGTTATAGTCCAACAGGTTTAGTTGACATCACAAGGGGGAGGGTTGCCCCTTCTTCTGGTGAAATATAAGGGAATACGGAGGAGAGCTAGGTCTGGGTGAGTTGCTCTTCAGAGAGTCTACACTGGCTTGATTGACTGAAATGCTCTTTCTGCACTGTAGGATTCTGTGATTCTATGAATTGATAATGACGCTGTTTACTGGGGTGCAAAGCGATTAGAGAAGATGCTGATGGGGGTGTACTGAGGATGAGATTTTACTCACTTGTCTTCTAGGAAAACTGAGAACAGTTATCCCTGAACCAAGGAAGACTTAATTTTTTTTCAGGTTATGAAATGTTTGGACAGAGTAAATAGGTGGAAAATTCCCTCTTTCAAGTAAGTAAACATCTAGATGTCAGGCATTCAATATCTTTGATAAAACCTATGAAGAGCAAAGAAATGATGAGAACAGAATTGCTGTCACTCGGAGAATCTGTTTTTCAAAGTATTTAGAAAGGCACATTTGGTGATATGCAAGGAATAAATTTCCCAAGGAGAGAGACAGCGTGTCACTAGGTAAAGATATGGGGATGGGGTGAAGTCGTTCGGAAGTTGTGGGGAAACAATGTCGAAGTTGATTGACTTTAAATGTAAATAAATTTCTTTAATGTATGCTGCTGAATAAGATTCGGTTCCAAAACTCTGCATTTTGAAAGATTTGGCATAATATTCCACCCTAAAGCATTGTAAATGGAACTGAGTGGATAATTATTTATTGTGAAGGGAAGATATTACATAATGAAAGGAAGTGACCAGTTGTTTGGAGATCGACTTCCTGCTTTCATCACATGCGTTAAAGATGTGAGGACAAACACCATGATGTTTGGTCCATTTAATACACAGTGAAATCTGCCAAAGCAACGAGCAAGAAAACTGGTGGGTTTTCTTTTGCACTTTAACCCTTTGTTTTTCTCAGCAGTATTTTCCTTAAGTTGAAATAAAGTCAGAGCAAATTTGAATACAACATTAATCCAATGAGATATATCTCATTCACTTCTGATTATTACAATGAACATTGTGAGATTTCAGCAAAATTAAAATGAAACGAACAAATCAGCATTTCTTACGATTTAATCCAATTCAGGGTCAGCCATATGAGAAAGGCCATTGAGCGACAACATCGCATTTATTTCACTCACCATGGCTGCTTCTTCACGTGAGAGAGAAAGTGACTGAAGAAATTATGAGTCAAATGTAGGTGTAAATTTGATGGAAAATTCTTGTCCTGTTTCATTCTTACTCAGAATGTATCAATGACAGCTATTCATTCTGACCAGCATGGCTATTTATTGGAAATTGCTGTTATTGAAATTCTGGTGAAAGCAGAAACACAATGGTGTGGATTCAATTCCACTCTGGAACTTTCTCATCCATGACTTTACCACATGTAACCTGATTATAAAATGTGCAGAGGAGCCCCAGAGATTATGTTGGTGGGTTATTTTACCGCTGTGCTCCACACTCACGGGTTCGAGTCACACTCTGGTTGCTAACTTTATGCACCGCTCGAGCAGTTTTTCTTTGCACCTCACGCTCTAGTATACACTGTATCGAGAATCGTGTTCTTGCCTTTCATTGCACGTGAGATTCACAAATAATCGACACCACATTAAAGTCAAAAAGAAGAGTGAGGGCAGTCATTCTATTCAAATGTAGATGAAATTGGTGAAATGCGAAGGAACGTATTTTTCTTTCTGCCCTACATTCCACCTTGTCTTTCTATGAATTTACATCAAGAGAAAGAGAAAAAAATAACAAGAGATCGGGAGCACAAGCTTATCCAGTGGGGTTGTTCATGAGTATTTTAACCTAACACTTCAAACAAAGATCTGATCAGTATTTCAAACAGTCACTCGGAATTGGAACCGCAGAAAAAATTCTCCAATGAAACAAACATTTCATTCTTTCACAAATTTCTACTGTGTGTGAATAATACAACGATCCAACATCCAGCGTGATCACTGACTTGCCAACTGTATAAGACCTAGCAACTTCCTTCAGCAATCACAGCTTCTGTACACAGCCATCACTGCTGTGCCCAGTGTCATTTGTTGCCCCCAAGTCACAGCACAATTCTTCTTCCTGAGTTTATGAACCTTGTTCCTGATCTGTCTGATCTGTTTATTAAACCCTTTCTGACACTTCATCCCATCCCCTCAATTCTGAACATACAAATAAAATAAGGCGTTAGACGAAATGTTAAAACAAGTGGAAGTATGCTATTCAGCCCAAGGAGTCTGCTCAACCATTCAACGTATTCATGGTTGGTCTTATTTAGAGATGTCGGTGTTGGACTGGGGTGTAGAAAGTTAAATATCACACAACAGCAGGTTACAGTTCAACAGGTGTCTATCACCCGATGAAGGAGCACCGCTCCGAAAGCTAGTGTGCTTCCAATTAAACCTATTGGTCTATGACCTGGTGTTGTGTGATTTTTAACATAGTTGCCTCCCATTCACAATTGAGGAATAGTTTCTTGTCCCGGTTTTGTCCGCTCCCTTGGGTGACGAGTACGAATCCCACAAGAGAGACATCTGAATCAGACAGTGAAAGGAGGTCGATAAAAAATAAGACCATAAGACCATAAGACATAGGAGTGGAAGTAAGGCCATTCGGCCCATCGAGTCCACTCCGCCATTCAATCATGGCTGATTGGCATTTCAACTCCACTTACCAGCGTTCTCCCCGTAGCCCTTAATTCCTCGAGACAACAAGAATCTATCAATCTCGGCCTTGAAGACATTTAGCGTCCCGGCCTCCACTGCACTCCGTGGCAATGAATTCCACAGGCCCACCACCCTCTGGCGGAAGAAATGTCTCTGCATTTCTGTTCTGAATTGACCCCCTCTAATTCTAAGGCTGTGTCCACGGGTCCTAGTCTCCTCACCTAACGGAAACAATTTCCTAGCGTCCACCTTTTCCAAGCCATGTATTATCTTGTACGTCTCTATTAAGTCTCCCCTCAATCTTCTAAATTCCAACGAATACAATCCCAGTATCCTCAGCCGTTCCTCATATGTTCGACCTGCCATTCCAGGGATCATCCGCGTGAATCTCCGCTGGACACGTTCCAGTGCCAGTATGTCCTTCCTGAGGTGTGGGGACCAAAACTGGACACAGTACTCCAAATGGGGCCTAACCAGAGCTTTATAGAGTCTCAGTAGCACATCTCTGCTTTTATAGTCCAACCCTCTTGAGATAAGAGACAACATTGCATTCGCTTTCTTAATCACGGACTCAACTTGCATGTTTACCTTTAGAGAATCCTCGACTAGCACTCCCAGATCCCTTTGTGCTTTGGCTTTACTAATTTTCTCACCATTTAGAAAGTAGTCTATGCTTTTATTCTTTTTGCCAAAGTGCAAGACCTCTTGCTCACGTTAAATTCCATCAGCCATTTCCTGGACCACTCTCCCAACCTGTCTAGATCCTTCTATAGCCTCCCCACTTCCTCAGTACTACCTGCCTGTCCACCTAACTTCGTATCAACGGCAAACTTCGCTAGAATGTCCCCAGTCCCCTCATCCAAATCATTAATATATAATGCGAATAGCTGTGGCCCCAACACCGAACCCTGCGGGACACCGCTCGTCACCGGCTGCCATTCTGAAAAAGAACCTTTTATTCCAACTCTGCCTTATGTTAGACAGCCAATCCTAAATCCATCCCAGCAGCTCACCTCGAAAACCATGGGCCCTCACCTTGCTCAGCAGCCTCCCATGTGGCACCTTATCAAAGGCCTTTTGAAAGTCTAGATAGACCACATCCACTGGGTTTCCCTGGTTTAACCTACTTGTTACCTCTTCAAAAAATTCCAACAGGTTTGTCAGGCATGACCTCCCTTACTAAATCCATGTTGACTTGTTCTAATCAGACTCTGCTCTTCAAAGAATTTAGAAACCTCGTCCTTAATGATGGATTCTAGAATTTTACCAACAACCGAGGTTAAGCTTATTGGCTTATTATTTTCCATCTTTTGCCTTGATCCTTTCTTGAACAAGGGGGTTACAACAGCCATCTTCCAATCATCCGGGACCTTTCCTGACTCCAGTGACTCTTGAAAGATCTCAACCAATGTCTCTGCTATTTCCTCAGCCACCTCTCTCAGAACTCTAGGGTGTATCCCATCGGGGCCAGGAGATTTATCAATTTTAAGACTTTTTAACTTTTCTAGCACTATCTCTTTCGTAATGGCAACCATACTCAACTCAGCCCCGTGACTCCCTTTAATTTTTGGGATATTACTCATGTCTTCCACTGTAAAAACTGACGCAAAGTACTTGTTAAGTTCTCCTGCTATTTCCTTATCTCCCATCACTAGGCTTCCTGCATCAGTTTGAAGTGGCCCAATGTCTACTTTTGCCTGACGTTTGTTTCTTATGTACTGAAAGAAACTTTTACTATCATTTCTAATATTACTGGCTAGCCTACCTTCATATTTGATCCTCTCATTTCTTATTACACTCTTTGTTATCCTCTGTTTGCTTTTGTATCCTTCCCAATCTTCGATTTCCCACTGTTCTTAGCCACTTTATAGGATCTCTCTTTTTCTTTAATACATTTCCTGACTTCCTTTGTCAGCCATAGTTGTCTAATCCTTCCCCGGATAATCTTTCTTTTTTGGGGGATGAACCTCTGTATAGTGTCCTCAATTATACCTACAAACTCCTGCCATTTTTGCTCTGTCTTCCCGGTTAGCCTCTGCTTCCAGTCTATTTTTGTCAGTTCCTCTCTCATGCCCTCATAATTACCTTTATTTAACTGTAACACCATTACATCCGATTTTGCCTTCTCTCTTTCAAACTCCAGACTGAACTCTACCATATTATGATCGCTACTTCCTAAGGGTTCCCTTACTTTAAGATCTTTTATAGAGTCTGGTTCATTGCAAAGCACTAGGTCCAGAATAGCCTGCTCTCTTGTGGGCTCCATGACAAGCTGTTCCAAAAAGCTATCCTGTAAGCATTCCATGAATTCCCTTTCTTTGGATCCACTAGCAACATTATTTACTCAGTCCACCTGCATATTGAAGTCTCCCATGATCAATGTGACCTTGCCTTTCTGACATGCCTTCTCTATTTCCCGGTACATGTTGCGTCCCTGGTCCTGACCACAGTTAGGAGGTCTATACACAACACCAATTATGTTTTTTTTGCCTTTGTGGTTCCTCAATTCCACCCACACAGACTCCACATCATCCGACGCTATGTCATTCAATACCATTGATTTAATTTTGTTCTTAACTAACAAGGCAACCCCACCCGCTCTGCCCACCTCTCTGTCTTTTCGATAAGTTGAAAAACCATTGAGGTTTAACTGCCAATCCTGACCCCCCTGTAACCAAGTCTCTCTGATGCCTACCACATCATAATCATTCACTATTATCTGTGCCATTAGTTCATCGACTTTGTTATGAATGCTACGAGCATTCAGGTAAAGTGCCTTAATGCTAACTTCCTTATCATTAGATATGTTGGAAGTCATATGATGTCCTAAGTTATCCTTGCTTTTTTCTGCATTCTCAGTCTGCCTCAATTTTAAATCCGCCTGGACACATGCTGTTCTGCTGCTTATCTTTCCATTTAACGCCATACTCCCTGTCGCTTTCACTTTCCCTTCCCCCCAACTCAGAAGTTTAAAGTCCGACTGACCACCCTATTTATCCTCTTCGCTAGAACATTGGTACCCGATCGGTTCAGGTGGAGACCGTCCCAACGGTACAGATCCCCCCGTTCCAAAACTGATGCCAATGCCCCATGAAGTGGAATCCCTCTTTCCCACACCAATCCCTTAGCCACGTGTTTACTTGCCTAATTTTCTTGTCCCTATGCCAATTGGCACGTGGCTCGGGCAGTAATCCGGCGATTACTGCGGACCTGTGCTTCAATTTCCTGCCTAGTGCTTCGTAATGCCCAAACAGGTCCTCCACCCTAGTCTTGCCTATGTTGTTAGTACCAACGTGGACCACAACAACTGGATCCTCCCCCTCCCGCTCCAATATCCTTTCAAGCCGGTCGGAGATGTCCCGCACCCTGGCACCAGGCAGGCAACACACCATGCGAGACTCCCGATCCGGCTTGCAAAGGATACTATCTGTCCCCCTAATTATAGAATCCCCTATAACCACTACTTGTCTATTAGCTCCCCCCTCTTGAATGGCCTTCGGCACCATGGCGCCTTGGTCAGTTGGCTCATCCTGTCCAGAGCCCTTTTCCTCATCCGTACAGTGAGCAAGAATCTCATACCTGTTGGACAAGGTCAAGGGCTGAGGCTCCTCCACTCCTGAACTCAGGTTCCCCCTGTCTGCCTCACTTACAGTCACACTCTGATGTGCCTGATCATGAGCTGAATGCGAATTACTTAATCTCCCAGGTGTGACTGCCTCCTGAAACAAAGCGTCCAGGTAACTCTCCCCCTCCCGGATGTGCCGCAGTGTTTGAAGCTCAGATTCCAGATCATCAACTCTGATCCGGAGTTCTTTCAGCAACCAACACTTGCTGCAGATGTGGTCACTGCCGTTCACAATGGGATCAGCCAGCTCCCACATCATACAGCAACAGCACATCACCTGCCCAGCCATCTCTGCTTAGTTAGTTAATTACTTAGTTACCTTGTAAAAGTATGAGTTAGAATACTTTCTGATACCTCTCTGCTATAGTTTTTTTTCCTAAAAAAAGGACTTAATATATATACACACACAAAAAACAAAGTAATTTTTTAACTAGTCCCTGGTAAAGAAATAAAAAATCCTTACCTTAAAAGAAAAAGCAGAGTAGTTAAGAAGGTTAGAGGAGGAGGGTGGGTGGGAGATACTACAGGTGTAGAATCTCGGGTTTAGCCGCCTTCCTGAGTTATATACTCACTGTTTTCCTACTCACGTCACTTCCTCTGCTGCTCCCGCTCTTTCTGTGAAGAGAGAGAGAAAAAAAAACACCGCTGCCCGCTACAGGTAAGTAATTTTAAAACAAACTGTCTTACCTTAGCTGTAGTCTCCCGGGTTCGCTTTTACTCCGCCGCTGCTCCCACTCAAAAAAAAATAGAAAGAAGGGGGCCAGGCAACTCTGTGCACAGACCAACGTCATAAAACTGATCTCTAAGTATTAACTTGGTGGCCGGTAAAAGGCGTATTTAATCACTGAGGGACTGGTGAGGGCCCCGAGAAATTGGTGGTAGGCAGAGTAAGTCGAACTGTCACGGAGTAAAGGAAGAAAAAGTCCCTGGTAACATTCTTCCTGAAAGTCCATTGGGGAGGATGTTGAGGGAATGGACAAGTATCACTTGTACAAGGGAAAAAAGATAAAAAAGAAAATGATTAAATATTGTTGTTTAGTATGGACCAAAGAACCAATCCTTCATCCAGCTGTCTTCGGGCCAAAGTATGATGCGGATGAGGATTGGGTATGTCAGTATTTAGATTTGTTTGTGAATAAAAAACAAACTTTCAGTCAAGAAGAAGCAGACTATGCGTCCTGTTGGAAGGGCAGTTTGGGAATATTGGTATTAAATACAAAGGATGCCCCCTCTGCCCCACCCAGTTTATGGGATCCTTTTGCCTACTTGCACTCCCCACCCCCGGAGCATAAAACCAGATGAGGTGACAATGGGGGAGGAGGAGAGACAGACAGGGATAGGTAACGGATGGCCCACAAGAGGAGGACAAAGGGGCGGTGAACAGAAATGTTGTTTTTCCTGACCCTCAACCCTCAACCAAAGAAAGGGAAGATAAAGTAGAGGTAGAGGAGGATTCTGGAGTATCTCAATCAAAGCCTAAGGGGGAAAAACAATAACAAGAAAAGGGGAAGAAAGAAAAGACTTATCCCCTTCGGGAGGTACCAATAGGGGACAAAGAGATTGGGTTTGCAAGCGCCCCCTCACCAGTCAGGAAGTCAGAACATTTAAAAAGGAGATAAATGTCCTGGTTGATGATCCGGTAGGGTTGTCTGAACAAATTGATCAATTATTGGGGCCCAGTCTGTATACGTGGACTGAGTTAATGTCTATTTTGAATATACCAGTTACTGGGGAAGAAAGGGGACTTACACCAGGAGCAGCCATTAAAATATGGGACAGGGAACTTCCCATTGGGGATGGGCATACTGGATAAGGTAAGACGGAGTTTCCCCTCAGAGACACCCAGTGGGAAAATCAAAACCCGGAGCATAGGGAAGAAATGAGGGAATTGAAAGACCTGATTCTAAAAGGAATAAGAGAGGCAGTTCCGAAGTCGCAGAATTTGATGAAAGCCTTTGAAGCTAGAGAGGAGAAAGATGAGACTCCTTCAGCTTTCTTGCAAAGATTAAGGGACTCAATGCGGAAATACTCTGGAATGAGCCCTGAGGACCCAATGGTACAGGGTCTTTTGAAAGGACATTTTGGGACAAAGGCATGGCCAGACACAAAGAAAGATAGTGAAGATAGAAGGGAGGAGCGCAACACAAGTAGATGAATTGTAAAGAACGGCACAGAAAGTGTTTGCAAAGAGAGAGGATGAGAGACAGAAACAGAAGTTGAAAATGATGGTAGCTACGGCTGATGAGGTAGTTAAGAAAAGAATGGAACCAATAGTGATCATCCGGAGCAGTGGGTGGCAGCAAGTAGGACAGAGAGGAAGAGGGAGAGGGAGAGGAAAAGGGGGAGCATTTGATAGAGTGTTCGGGCGACAGGGGCAGAGATGGACGTCTCCACAGGCAGGATGCCATTATTGAAGAAACTCGGGCATTTTAAGCTGGAGTGTCCTGATCTACAAAGGGAAGAAAGGGCAATTCTGCTTATGAATTTTGATGAAGAATAGGGATGTCAGAGTATCCTTCCCCCGGGGAGCCACCAGGAACTCTTGATAAACTTGAAGGTGGGACCCTGTGGGGAAGAGTTAGTCTTCCTAGTAGATACGGGGGCAGCACGGTCATCACTGAATTTTAAACCAAAGGAAGTAGAAATGTCAACACGGTCAATTGCTGTTTCCGGGGTAAAAGGGGAGCGATTTGCTGTTCCAGTATTTGAACCTATGATGATAGAAGGCCCGAAGGATACAATCACAGGGGAACTGGTTTATATCCCTGATATAAGAAGTAACTTACGAGGGAGAGATTTAATTATCCTCTGAGGACTGGAGATTTTAGTTCAGGAAAAATAATTAGTTGTACAAATAGCAATGTTGACAGAAGATGTGGAGAGAGAGATAGACCCTATTGTATGGGCTAGAGAAGGCAATCGTGGAAAAATACAGATCCGCCCCCGAGAAATAAGTTTAAAAAGGAAAGGGACGTTGTTTATGACCGACAATATCCCATTTCCATAGAAGGTAAATGAAGACTGCAGGAAGCAATTGAGGGGCTAGAGATGGACTTTTGGAGCCATGTATGTCTCCTTATAATATCCTAATTCTACGAGTGCAAAAATCCGATGGAACGTATCAATTGGTGCAGGATTTGAGAACATTGAATCGAATAGATCAGGTCAAGCACCCAATGGTGCCAAATCCCTATACGTTATTAAGTAAGATCCCTCATGACCACAAATGTGTGATAGATTCAAAGGATGCCTTTTGGGCTTGTCCCTTGGGGTAGATGGAAATAGGAATTTTTTTTGCCTTTGAATGGGAAGATCCCAAGACAGGACAGAAACAACAATACCGGTGGACCGTGCTCCCCCAGGGGTTTACGCAATCCCCGAATTTATTTGGACAGATGTTAGAACAAATATTGGAGAAATTTAGCAGCCCCAAGGGAACTACCCTGTCGCAGTATGTAGATGACCTCTTAGTAACAGGAAAGAGAAGAGAAAGATTAGTAGAATGCACTAAAAAAAATGAATTTCCTCGGTCAGCAGGGACTGCGAGTATCTGAAAACAAAATAGAATACGTGGAGTGAGTAGTAAAATACTTGGGACATTAACTTCGTGAGGAAAAGCGAAAGGTAAGCCCAGAATGGTTAAAGGGAATAGTGGGGATTCCACTGCCCAGGAATAAACGGGGATATCGTAATCTTTTGGGTTTAACGGGATATTGCAGATTGTGGATTGATTCTTTTCTCAAAAGACGAATAAATTATATGTCAAACTATTAGAGGAGGAACCAAAGTGTCTGAGTTGGGAAGAAGAGGAAAAATAAGATTTAAGAATTCAAAAGAGATCTGATCCATGCCCCCATGTTAGTCTTACCTTCTCTAGATAAACCTTTCCAGCTCTTTGCTACCGTAGATAAGGGAGTGGCTTTGGGAGTATTATCCCAGTGGTGGGGAGGAATGAAACAGCCAGTAGCATCTTTTGAAGCTATTGGATCCAGTATTCTGGGGATGGCCTGAATGTGTGCAGGCCGTGGCTGCCACTGCACTATTGGTGGAGGAAATCAGGAATCTTACATTTGGGGGAGCCCTAATAGTAAGCACCCCACACCAAGTGAGAACGATCCTAAACCAAAAAGCTGGGCGATGGTTGACAGACTCGCGGGTTCTGAAATATGAGGAAATAGTGTTGGTCACGGACAATTGTTTAAATCCAGCCGCCTTTCTTTGGACAGGGGAAGGAGAATCTCCTCAGAATCCAGAGCACAACTGCCTTGACATTATAGAATACCAAACTAAGGTCCGCATGGACCTGAGAGATGTTCCGCATCATGCAAGAGCCTGACTTTTTATAGACCTATCATCCCGGGTGACTGAAGGGAAAAGACATAATGAGTATGCAGTTGTAGACAGGATGAAAGGTAGTGTGGTAGAGGCAGGAAGGTTGCCGAATGGGTGGTCAGCTCAGACCTGCGAACTCTATTCATTGGAAAGAGCTCTTAGGGCGTTAGAAAATAAAGAGGGAGCAGCATACAGTGCTTCTAAATATGCATTTCATGTTGTGCACAATTTTGGAAAGATATGGCAGGAAAGAGGACTGATCAATAGTCGGGGAAAGGAATTAGCACATGAGGAGTTGATTAAATGGGTCTTGGAGTCCCTATTACACCCCCGAGAATTAGCGGAAGTGCATGTAAATGGTCATCAGAAAGGAAATGAACCAGGAGTTAGGGGGAATAGATTAACCAATGAAGTGGCTAAGGAAGCAGGCCTGGACCCAAAAGGAATGCTGATTCATTCCTTAATACCTACTGCCCCTGATGCCCGGAAGCTCCTATATTTACAGAAAGAGAAGGAAAAGAATTGAAAGATTTTGGTGCTAATAAAACAGCAGATGGGCAATGGATGTTACCTGATGAAAGGGAAATGTTAAACAAAATGATGATGCGAGAAATTATGGCTGTCCTACATCAATTCAGCCATTGGGGAGTACAAGCAACGTATCTTTTAGTTCTTAGGGAATATGGATGTCAAGGAATATATACAATTGCTAAACTTACATGTGAGGCATGTATAATATGCACAAAGGTAAATACGAAAGTCTTGAGAAAACAGACCCCGGGAGGAAGAGACCCGGGATTGAGACGCTTCCATAGTATACAAGAAGATTATACTGAACTACCCAGAGTAGGAAGACTAAAATATATGCTGGTCATAGCAGATCATCTATCTGGTTGTGTTGAGGCATACCCCCTAGCTGCTGCCACTGCAAGTGTGGTGTCTAAAACAATATTAGAGCACATAATTCCCCGATATGGGCTAGTGAACCATATCGATTCCGATCAAGGAACTCATTTTACCTCTAAAGTGTTACAGGAAATAATGAAAGAGTTGCGAATTTGCTGGGGAGTTCCATGCTCCATGGTACCCACCATCATCAGGAAGGTTTGAGAGAATGAACTAAACACTCAAACGACAGCTCTCTAAATTGATAATAGCAACCAGACTCCCTTGGACCAAATGTTTACCTATAGCTCTCTTGCGAGTACAAACAGCCCCAAGGAAAGATTTGGGACTATCCCCTATGAAATCATACCTTATCTGGGAATGAACGGAGAATTGACAATTCCCGAAACGAAAGGCTTGTTCTAATTGTCTCTCCTCAGGAAACAGAGTTTATTGGCACAGACTCCGCTCCTTGAATTCACCGTTCATCCCATCCAGACAGGAGATTGGGTCTTAGTAAAATCATAGACAGAGACTAATTTGTAGATGGACTGGCAAGGGCTGTATCAGGAAACTTTGATTACCGAAACGACAGAAGGACAGTGGAGAAATGCTGGACTCACTACACTCGGATCAAAGGGCCAGTGAAATCTCCAGTTGAGGAAAAAGTCTGGACAGCTGAATCAACGCAAGATCCGCTGAAAGTCAGGCTGAAGAGACTTAGTGTAACTGATTATACAGTGACGACGCGAGTGCGGGATTATTTCTGTAGGATTGTGTATTACGTTTTTTTGTGCTTCAGCACAATTTTTAGATTGCTGGGGATGCTTAGAGTTATGATGCCAGCTCTCTTAGTATTGGGATTTTGTCAAATATAATTTTCGTATGTGTTATTAATGGTCCCTGAGTCTGATAATCCGCAAACAATAGACCTGATGCGTGTAGCTTAGTAAATTGTGAGGATGTAGATAATCAGAGACAGTACCGCAGCTCAGAGATACATCTTAAGTCCTTTGGGGATGGTACTTGGTATAATGGTCTTTTCACAATACACCAGGCCACCTTCCAATCACCTCTCAATTGTCCCAATAAAGACCGTAACCCAATATAGCTAATGATAAAGAAAACCACATGGCACAAAGCAATTCTTGGTGTGGGGAGTCCCTATGCGATACAATTAGATGAAATATTTGGGATAGAAATGTAAGCAAACGAGAAGGATTTCTTGGGCTGTTGTTTTTGAATTAGTGTAGGACAGGGAAAACGGGCAGAACTATTGGTTAATAAGGTACAAACTTTTGCCCCTCCCGTTGATCCTAAAGTAGTAAAAATTATAGAGATATGGGGATGCAAATGTCTGGTTTGAATGGGTAAAGTGTACTGTAAAAAGTCTGAACAAGAGCAATTGCTATGCATGTGCCTCCGGTAGACCAGTGGCCCAGGTGTTTCCCTTTCCACTCGGGTGCAAGCGAGACAGGAAGGTAATGAAATATATGATAGCCCTGTAACAGGATAAGACTGCATGGAATGATAGTAATTGTACCTCCCTATCTCTGATGTTCGCTCCCTTGGAGAAGAAAGATTCAAAAGCACCCCCTATGTGTTCAGCCGCAGTCGGAAATCACACGACGTGTGTGCATAGACAAGGTACAAATTGATCTAGAGATTTGAGGGAGCTGAAAGAATGTACAGAGATTAAGAATGTCACCGAAACGGACAAGGGAGGGAACTACTCAGCACCAAAGTCTCCCCGAGCGGATCTGTGGTGGTACTGTGGAGGAAAAATATTGAGACCTACCCTACCACCAGATTGGAGAGGGGTATGTGCAATTGTACAATTGGCAATTCCATTTACCTTGGCATTTGAGAAGGAAAAGATAGTGGGGAAAAAGGGAAGGTGTAAGAGATCACTGTTAGACACTTCTTCCGATGACAGGATGTGTCTCGATTCTGTAGGAGTCCTTAGGAGGGTACATGATGAGTTGAAGACTCGTCATCAGATTGCAGCAGGCTATGAGTCAGCTCTCTTTTGGTGGGTAACAATTAATAAAAATGTAGATTGGATAAATTACATTTTCTATGATCAACAGCAATTTATAAATTATACAAGAGATGCGGTTGAAGGAGTATCAGAACAGCTTGATGCGACAAGTAGGATGGCATAGGAAAACAGAATGACACTTGATATGATTTTAGCGGAAAAAGTCTGTGTGTGTGTGCGATGTCAGGAGGAAGCTGTTGCAACTTTATTCCTAATAACACTGCACCTGAAGGTTCAATTACTCGGGCGTTGACTACCTTAACAGAGGAACTGGCTGAGAGTTCAGGAGTAGACACATCTCTCATGGAATGGCTTGAAGCAAGGTTTGGAAAATGGAAGGGGGGTGGTGTTTTCCATCCTTATTTCCCTGATAGTAATAGTCGAGGTATTGGTAGCCATTGGCTGTTGTATCATGCCCTGTATACGAGAACTCACCCAAAGACTGATTGAGACAGCCTTAATAAAACAGATGCCCCGAAAAGGCAATCAGGTAGAGGAATTTGTCGATTAAATAATGAGGGGATGAGTGAGACCAAAATGGATGAAATCTCCGGAATGACGCTTGTGAATTTTGGGGGCAATGCTTAAAAGAAAAATGCAGAAGATAACAAATGGTAATTAAAGAATAAGGGGGATATTGTGGGATATAGGTGAAGTAATGTTACTTCTGCAATCATAATTACTTATGCAAGGTAAATGCACTCATACCAGTGTATAATTGTTTCAACCAAGAGCTGAGTCAACAAGAATGAAAACTATGTGAAGGAAATATATAAATGTCTTTGTATTAGTTGAAATGTGCACACAAGAATGAAACGTGCCTGCAAACAATGGTAGATGGTACAGACAACGGGATAAGGTGCTGTGAGATTGTAAGTTAAGCCAAATATACTTGTACAAGCAGTAGCTATAAGCATCTGCTTCCCACGTCTGCAAAAACACAAAAACAAACCCCAATTAAAACGTCATAAGGATCAATATGGTTGGGGAAAGCGAGGAAATGTCACAAGTGCGGAATTTAGATAGAAGTGATGGAGGATATGCCTAACAATGGGCCACAGCAGGATGTGGTGAAATGGCCAAGTAAAACTTGTACATTGTTCTGCACAAGGCCGGATGAGCAAGAGAGAAACAATAGTAATGGGCACCGGGTTTGGAGTAGTGAATCCTATATAAGGTATGTATTTGCTGAACTCTGTGTGCCTGATTCCAGGCACCACGCTTGCAAGCGTCTAATAAACATACTGATTGCTTCAGATCTTGTCTTAGACTGAAATTATTGAAGTGAGTGAGTTTTTTTCTCACACTGTAATTTAAATTTACTGTGCTTTCTATTCACTCAAGTTCTCATATTAATTGCTCCTCGTTTTCTTATTAACTTTGAGACAAATCTCAAAATTCCAGGCACAATAAAATCGATATGAATTATAAATTAGTATCTGGACAAGAGAACCAATGAACAGCTACATAGACCTCTTGAACATCCGAGATATTTGAATGAAAAAGCAATGCCTTCCAAAAAAAATCTCTGCACATCTGTATCCTTTATCAATTTAATAATCCTGCAAATAGCTTATAATTGTCAGTTGAACTCTCTTAATGAGTACCTAATCAATGCCATTGTAAACCATTGGAAAAATTGAAACTTGAAAATGACAACAAGTGAAGGGTGTTTGCACGAAGCCCATTGAATGCTTAGAATACAGAATTTTCGTAAAATGTTGTGAAACATTTCCCAGATCATGAAAATCTGTGCAACATCATTGAAATCAAAGTACTCGTAATGGTCTTCAAGACCACCTCATTACTCTTCGGTGAAAAACATTTTGTACGTGCCTTATTGTTGTCAGGATGAATAATCACAGCAAACATCACAGTCTCACCAGATCCAAACATATGTAAGAGAAACCTTATTATAATTTCCACACTGCATCTTTTCCAGACCCATGATGACACCTTATTTCTTATGACTGAGAATACTACGCGTAACATGTATTGAGATGAAGCACGTCCTGAATATAGGATTTTTTTTCTGATATATTTCCAATCCAAAAATTATGATAAAAATGCAACTGTCAAACGATCCCCATTAAAAGTATTTATCCGTTTATTCAGAGATAATATTGAAACAAATACGTTGATAAAAGCTGTTGACTGCATGCTTCTGTGAAAATAACTCTTCCTTATTGATTTTTTTTTATAATTCTCACTCAAATGTCTAAATATTGGTGACATGAAAAAATGCATGAATTAAATACAATGCAGAATTTGTTCTTTTTATATCTTATATTTCTCCAAAAGAAAAGTAGAGAATCCAAGTATAGAAATCTTGCAGATCTGAGAATTTTGAATGACAAACCATTTCTGATCAACATTCACTGAATGGCTAATGTCTTTCCATATCATCATGCCAGAATTTGCATTCTCAGCTGACAGATTAAGAAATATCTAGTCAAATTCAGAGCAAATCCATTTAGAAATATTGAATCATTTACTTTGCCAAAGTTCTAAAATTAATTATCAATTCATTATCATTCCAAAAATCATACAGTAATTCAATTTAGGTTTTGTAATAAACATCGTCAAATTCACATTCTAATTTAATCCAGTATTTCTTAGTGTTAATATTTTTTAAAAGAATAATAGTTCTCTTATTCCAGGATAACACAAACACAAATTAATTAATGATTCCTTATCCAACACTCACAGATAATATCTGTTCCCTTCTCATTTGAATGTTCACAGAAATCATTGGACTAATATTCGGCCTTACATATTAAGAGACATCTGATTATTTTACACTCCAATAAATGCTGTTCATTTTTACACATGATGGGCAGCTATAAGACATTTCTAATCATTTTTAAGTTTACTATGAAATATTTTTAAGATTAATTGTTGCTTATATCTAATATTTAAGAATTGATCAAATCCAGTATATCCAGCTTTAAGTGTGAAATTAAGGCTCAGTAACGTAAACGTATTGCATTATACAGAAACCAATGGTAGCGAATGGTGATTTTTATTTCAATACTTGAAACTTAGTTGATTTGCTGTTATGGGCATGGCCTGCCCCCACCTGGAACAGAATGGTCCCTATTGGCTCATACAAAATGCCTGGCAATCAAAAACAAGCAGCCTGCATTAGAACTAAAATGCAAGGTGTCACGGGGTGATAAACTAGACTAACATTCTGTTCCAGCCTTAAATTAAAAGAAAGCACACTACCTAGTCCAACGCCAGGACTACAGCATTCCAGACAGTTCTTGGTAAGAGCATGTCGACATACAGACAAATGACCAATCCTGATCTTCATAAATGAAAGGATAATTGTCCCAGTAAATGAATAAACAGCAGCTGCAGGGTGCAGCCCAGTTAACTCACTAAGCAGCTATAGTGACAACAGAAGAGTTCGTTTGTCAGAAATAGTTATTATTTTGCAGTTACTCAGAATATTAAACAAAGGTACTAATTACAGATTGTTGAGTATAATAGACGAAATTTGCAACATAAGTTTGTAACCAATGCCTCCTAAAAACATTACAGCAAAGCATTGAGACTGAGATTTGAAGTTAGTTAGTTTTAGGAATTAACTTCACGGTATGATGTTGACTGCCCATTAATTATAAAGTCCTGACAGAAAGAGTAGCTGTAAAATTTTACACAATATGTCGGATTTTATAACACAAGTTATATTACTAATCTTATAGCAAGTAAGCTAAAATTAACTGTCTTTTCTATTTCTTTGTACATATATAATTAAGACATTGAACAATATGAGGAGTAATTGACTTTAATACAACAAAATATAATGAATGGCAGAATTCAAAATGCCCCAACTGATAAGGCATCCTGAGAGGCCAAAGGGAGTGCAGGAATAACTTTGGAATCTAAATCAATAAGATGCATGGAAAGATCCCAATAAGATCCCATCTACAATTATGTGTTTCAATTGGGTATCTGGATGAGGAGGAGAGAGCTGTAACAACATTGCATGTGACCATTGCGATGCAGAAATTCCATAAAAATGCTGATTTTTTTTACTGTACATGCTGCAGTGTGTCATGGATCTCCCTTCCGTGATTGGCCTCGGGGGATGATCCCTTCATTAACTGGTTGCTGCATGAGTAAACATCTTCCACATGCCTGAGCTCAGCCTGCCTCCTGAGTCCTCATTCTCTGTCAAGGGGAAAACACTTCTACAGCTGTGATGACATTTCAATTCAATACAAACATTTATTGTGTGTGAAATGATTGCATTCAGAGGGATATAATTTTCATGATAAAATTGCTTTACATTTACTTTTTTTGGTATACAAGAAAACAATTTGATTATATCCATTTGTTCTTTATTTCAACCAACACTCAGTTTTAAATTATTGTAAAGACTACAATGGGGGAAACGGGAATGAGTCTTCAGCTCAAATGTCATATGAAATGACTGTTTCTTTTTTCAAACAAATTGCCCTCCAAAATGATTTTTATTTTCATTTCAGGATAAGAAAAAAATTGCTTGGAAATGTTGACAATTCTCCTTTTCCTCTCATATTCGATGTCAGTGAACAATAATCAAACAGTTATGACAATTCCTTTGCGTATCAAATGACAGTGACTCTATACTTTGTTCACAGTCATAGTCACTTTCATGGCCTAATTCTTTTCCTCCTAATTCTGAAATAAACATCGAAACATTTATTGTGATAATAATTACATCAACAAAATTGACATGACTCTTTAAGAAAACTATTGGAAGTATAGAAATCTTGCATTGCTTGCATTTTTAAATAAAATCTTTTTTTTCAATTGCTGCTGAATGATTTTTTCAAATTATACAGCTAAGTTTTATGCTTTAATTTTCAGTTTCTTAATCTTATTGAACATCCAATCAACATCAGAGCAAAGTGTTTTCAAAATATTAAGTCAATTTATCTGTCACGATTCTAAAAGCAATTATCTATTACAATAATTACACAGCAATTTAACATAGACTTTGTAAAAAAGCAGTAATTTTTTAAAAAATCATTCATTATTTCTTATTGTCAATGTTACTATATTAATACCTATTTGTTCAGGCCAATGCACACACAAAACGACCAATAATATCCCTTGCAAAATTCTTTGTAAACATCTGATTTTTGCTCAGTTGAAATATAACTATTATCTCAGCCTTTGAAATTCAGAGAGCTCCAATTACTTTTCCCTGCAATATTACTCTTCATTTCTACATATTACTCAGTCTAATATCAAGATGAGATATCTCATTATTCTCAAATTCACGAATATAATTTTTAAAATCCCTTTGTTGCTAATATATCTTATATCTAATAATAGTGCAATCCAGTCAGGGGTATAAATGGGGAATTATGCTACCGTACAATAAATACTGCAAGGACATTGCAAATTTCAATCTCTCAATTGTGAATATTGTATTTATTTTAAACTTGGAAGCATTTTTGAATTGATTTAATTATTATTTGCTTCGATGCTGACATTTACTGTATATCCAATCACAATATCAGTAGATTATTTGGAGGTATCATCGTTCATTCCAATAATCACACTATCTGCTATATACTTTCTTCTAGTCACTCATAGCAAAATGTATCTAATTCGACTCAACCAATATTCAATTGAGAATGTTGCAGTCATAAAGCTGAAATATACTATGTCATGATAGTCATTAATTTTCTCTTGTTCTGTAGATCTTAGTTAAAACAACACATAGAATTGTATGCTCCAGTGCTATAAATATGAGAAAAGATCAATTACTTCTCAGTAAAATAAACAAATGTCACTTGCTGTTATTTATCAATTTTAATTATTGGTCAGTTTATGAAATGTGTGCGATTTGTTTTTAGCTTTCCAGTCACCTATTTATATTTAATGTGATATGGAAATGGTTTCAAAATATCAGGATGTGATCATTTGAAACTTCAATTTGCATATCTCTCACTTATCCCGTTGATTGCATGATGTTTTAAGAACGTTTCACTCAGCAATCCTCGAAAAAATCAAAAACTGTCTGATTTTAAATCAGATAATTCGCACCCAATTATCACTCTATTCCTAATTCATGCAAAAATCTCAATTTTATCGAACCCAATGTTCACACCAAACAATTCGCATAAAGCAACACAAAGACTTCCATCACCATCTGATTATTGTTCAGTAGAATAACCTGAGTAAGTACCTTATTGCTCCTGAAACCAATGACAACAGTAAGCATTTGGTTACTATTCCATGCAACAAGTGCAATTGATATCTTCTATTTCAGTTCATTAGTTAAAGATGATTTATGTTGCTTAAAATAATGCTTCTACTTTATCACAGACATTGACTGTAATGCAATCATGCAAACAACAAAAGTTTTGTCATTCTAAAACTCTTTAAGTTTACTTATTTTAAATTTGTGTGCAAGAGATATTTCAAATTACAACCATTTTTGTTGTATAATTCAGCAAACCTAAATTTTGAATTTGGGGAAGTCTCCATTTTTGCAAAATGGAAGTAGTTTTCAGTTTATGTAACACAGTAAATGACTGTTTTTTTTCCAAATCACGTGCTCTGCAAAATGATTATTGGTTTCATTTAACTGTAAGAAAATAACTGTTTTGAACATGTTGATTCTTTTTGTCTTTTCTATTCCAACATTATTCATCACTGTACAATAATAACACAATTAATATAATTTCTTTATGTAACAAATGTCATTGACTGCATCATTTGTTCACTTTCATGCTCATTTTCATTATCTATTTACTGTCTTCCAAATTCTGACACAAATGTCTGAACTCTGATCATAATATTAATCTTCTAAATTAGAATAACATGTCTCTATGATGTAACCATTTGATCGAAATTCATATTTCTTGTGTTAACGTCATTTTTTAGGAAAGAAAGAAAAAATTGTTCTATAATGACTGAATGGCTAATTTTTTCTTCAATTCATAAAGGTAGTTATTATATTTAATTCCACAATTTACCAATCAACATAACAGCAAAGTATTTTTGAAATACTGAATCCATTTAATTGCTCATATGACAACATTATCAAGTCATTGTCATGATAATAATTGCGCTATTATATAAGAAAGTCTTTTGAACAAGTGAAGTGCGATTCACATTTTAATTTGACCAATTGTTTCTGAGTACCAACACTGCAATATGCAACTTTATTTTCAGGTTAAGTTTCCAACAATGGAACCAAGTACCTCCCATTCAACATTAATTGTGAATGCCTAATGTTTGCTTATTTGAATGATCTCCGTATTCACAGACTTTAAATTCACAGATCTGTAATTACTTTTCATTGCAATAATTCCTGTTTGTTGGCACATATTCCTCAGTCACATAGAAAAACAAGATTTCTCCTTATTTCTAAATTCATTGATCGAATTTTATAATTCAGTTGTTGCTCATACCTAACAATTATTCAATCCAGTACTTGCTGTGAATTTGGAATTACGACTCTTTACATGAATAACTATTGTAGTGTGCAACCTCTCAATCATTGTTAATATTAATTCTTATTTTACCTGTGGAAGCATAGTTGATTCATTTAAATATATTTCACTTTGATGTGAACATTTATTGTATTCCTAATCACAATAAGATTTAAGTATTTACATGCCACAAAATCATGTAACAATCCTGCATTTTGTTAAGTTAAATGAAAAAGAATTAACATCTCTGTATTGTCTCATTAAACAATGACAATGCATTTTGAACTTTTCGAAGTTGAGCATTTTTGCAAAGAATGATGTTGTCTTCAGTTGAATAATCACATTGAATGACTAATTCACAGAATCTGCTGTTTATTCTCTTTGATTTCCCAAGCAACCAAATTAACTAATTCTGCTTTTTCTAAATTCCTGGAAAGTATTTGATATTGTTGCAGTCTTAAAGATGGAGAAGTCAATGTGTTTTCACTGATTTTTTTTATTGGAAAGAGCTTAATTCAAACATTTCAGGCACATAAATCGCTATACTGCAGTGTTACAAAGATGAAAAGCAAGTCAATTTCTTCAGCAGTGAAATAAACAAATGTCACATCCCGTGATTCATGAGTTAGCTAATTCCCAAATTTGTAATTAAACAATGCAATTCACCTGAATATTGTTGTGTCCTTTGATCATATTAATTTTCTAATTATTGTTCATTCATGATTTGTCAGGGAGTTTTTTTTGTTTTCCATTCACCTATTCATATTGAATGTAAGATTGATACGCTTTGGCAACATCAGAGTGATCATTTGAAATTTGACTTTGCACGTCTCTTACTTATTTAATTTCTTGCATGGGAGTTGGGCATTGAGAACAGAGGATCAGTGGTTAGCACTCGTGTCTTACAGTGTTATGCACTTGGGTTTGATTCCATCCTTGGCCATATGTTTGTGTGGAGTTTGCATGTTCTGGTTTTCTCCCACAAACCAAAGATATGCGGGTTAGGTAAATTGGCCATGCACGTTCTGTTCAGGGATGTGTAGGTTATGTGCATTAGTCAGGGGTAATCTGAGAGCAGAATGGTGCTGAATGGGTTATTCTTTGGAACGTCAGTGTAGACTTGTTGGGCCAAATGGCCTGTTTCCACACAGTAGGGATTCCATCAACTTAGATTTGTGTTTTGCTAAACAAAACTGAATTTTTTTTTTAAATGTTGCATTTCAAACTTATCTTTACGTCAACTGTCAGTCTTGTAAAATATCTCAATGTTACTGAAATCAATGTTCAAACAAAACACTGCACATAAAGCTACACAAAGATCTTCATGACCATCTAATTACTGTTCAGTGGAATGATCACAGTAAATATCTTACTGTTCCTGGGATCAATCTTCACTATCGCAGTAAGGATCTAGTTATCATTCCCTTCAATAAATGCAATCGTTGTCCTCTGGTATTTCAGTTCAATCGTTATACACCATTCTGGTTATTCAAAGCATGGTTACTCTTTATTATGAAGGGCCAACGGTTCCTACAGCAAGAGATGTTGTTCGATCTGATTTTTGCTTGTTCTCAAACAGGTTTTCACTACAAATATTGCAAACAAAATGTGTTAATTTGGTCTTGTTCAACTGCTGATGCTAACAGTTTCAGTTCATGTTCATTAAACATATTTGGAGAAAGTGAGGAAAGCTGTAGCATTGGAAAAGGGAAGGCACATTCAAAGAGGAGGAGTATCGACTGTCGGGAATTAGGCCATCATCAGAAAAGATTCCTGCTGAAGGGCTCGTGGCCAAAACATCGATTCTGCTTCTCCTCGCATGCTGCCTGACCTGCTGTGCTTTTCCGGCACCATGCTCTTTTGACATTAAAAAAATTTGACTGAATATACAGAGATAATACTGAAGGTTGCCTCCGTCAATGTAATTTACTGTGCTTTCTATTCACCGAAGTTTTCATGTTAATTGATGCACTTTTTCTTATTAAATCTGATACAAATTTCAAAATACACAACACATTAAAATTCACATGAATTATAAATTTGATTTCTCGAAAAGAAAACCAATGGAAGGCAATATAGAATTCTTGAACAGCCTACATATTTGAATGAAAAAGCAATTCCTTCCAAAAAAAATGTTTGCCCGTCTGTATTCAACAAAACCTGCAAATAATTTATAATTGCCAGTTGATCTCTTTGAATGAGTAACTAATCAATGTCAATGAAACATTAACAACAGATTGATAACTGTGTGTTAAAGATCTTATTTGAAGTGAACAAATGTTTGGCATTTACTTGAATTCCACCAGGAAATATTCTTGAAACATAATACAAGAAGTGAGATATGTGACAGATGTGCAAACCTTATTTTTAAATGAACACACTCCAATATTGTCAAAGCATTTCAACCTTACGGTCAAAATGAACAGGTGAATGGAAAAATAAACACAAATCCCTGACAATTCATAAATTGAACAACAATGACAAATTCACTTTGATCAAAAGACAGAGTAAAATTTAGATGAATCACAGCATTTACTTACAAAGTAGGTAATCAGCAAACTGACAAGTAATAGGTGGTAGCATTTGTTAGTTTACTAAAGAAGATATCAACTTTATTTCAAATTTATAGCACGAGATAATAATGTTTAATGTGTTTCAATTGTTTGGACTTGCTCCTTTGCAACAAAAAAAATCAATCTCATTACTTCGACATCGTAATCTTTAATTCTGCAACATTTTCAAATATTCTCCAGGAACTGATAAGCAACAGAATTAGATGCAGGTATCCCCACTATCCGAAAGTAGAGCGTTATTATAAAACCTTACATAACTGAAAAGGCGTAAATCAAAGAAGCATTAATTTATATGGGAAATATCTCCCTTTTTTTCGTAAAAGTGAAATTCCTCTTCGGATTTCTTTCTGTTAGACAAAACAGGGGCAGATGTAAGTCTTTTGTAAAAGACAAGTGGCTAAAGCGAATTTTCCAACAAATATTTCTTGGTAACCTGACAGAAATAAGTATTAGATTTTGTGATTATTGATATAATAGATAAAAGCAGATCTAATGTTGGATTGAAAAGCAACTCAGTCTGCGCTTAGGTACTCTTTAATCAACATTCAGAGCAGCTCTTGATATATTTCTGTTGAAGGTGCTATTTGAAACCTTTCCTCTGGTCTAGTAATAGAGACACTGCCACAGCGCCACAAGCTCCTTTCATAATGTTCCCACTCAGGACGGCAGGATTGTAATATTATGTTTAATGTGGTTTCTCAAATGAAAACTAATCAGCCATTTATTGTTGTAATTTGAATGGGAATTAATTAGGTAGTTTCTGTGTTCAATGGACTGGAAAATAAACAATATTTTCCAATAACAATAGAATAAATGATTGATAGTCTTAAATAAACAGGAATCTCATGACAATTCTTTGAAAGACAAATTGACAAAACTGCGTGATCATTGTACTTTGATTTATTAAAATGCATCAGTCATTCAATGTGAATATTCAGCTGAAGACAACTTTCCTTCCTTTCAACAATGCACAATAAATGTTAGCATGAAGTGAAATATAATCAAATCAGTTCAACTGTGTTTTCTAAGTTAAAGTACAGTTCAAAATTCAAAGTAATCGAGTGATTGTACACTGCAATATCTTTACATTAATTCAGTGCTGAGATATAATTCCACATTTATACCCCTTATAGTGAAGCAAACTTGTGCCAGGAATCAGAGGGGGTAGGGGAGGTCCTTAATGAGTACTTTGCTTCAGTATTCCCGAGTGAGTGGGACCTTGTTCTTTGTAAGTACAACGTGAAACAGGCTGATATGGTCGTACAGGTCGATATTAAGAGGGAGAATTTGCTGAACATATTGAAATATCATGGGGATAGATAAGTCCCCTGGGCCAGAAAGGATATAACTTAGGTTGTTATGGGAAGGGAGGCAAGGGATTACCGTGTTTTGGTAATGATCTTTGCATCCTCACTATCCACTGGAGTCATATCAGACGATTGGAGATTGGCAAACGTTATTCCCTTATTCAAGAAAGGCAATTGAGATAATCCTGGGAATCATTGATGAGTCAGTCTTACATCAGTTGTTGGCAAATTATTGGAGAGGATTCTGAGAGACAGGATTTATGATTAGTTGGAAAAGAATTGATTGATTAGAGATGTTCAGCATGGCTTTGTGAGTGGCAGGTTATGCCTCACAAACTTTCCTGAATTATTTGAGGATGTGACAAACACATTGGTGAGGACAGAGCAGTGGATGTGGTGCATATGGATTTTAGCTATGTGTTTGACAAGGTTCCCCATGGAAGGTTTATTCAGAAAGTAATGAGGCACAGCATACAGGGTTATCCTGTTAACATGATTCAATCTTGAGATATTTGTGTCAGACTGCAAGGGGGTGAGTGAGAGAGAAATAAATAAAAAGCAGAAAGGAAAGGAACTGGTGAGCAGAGGATCTCCAACTAGTTTCTCAACCTGCCAACATCGTATTGGGTGAGCTGGAATGCAGACTAGTCAAGCAATGGCATCGCACAGTTACACGCGCAGAATCATACCTTACAATGTCCCAGACACCACTATGACCATCCTTGTATATCCTATACCACGTGCAGGACATAAATGTAACGGAAATGCTGGAACATGCAAGGCTATGTACTATGTAGAATGGGATCAATGTGATTGATTTGACATCTCTCCAGAATATTAAACTCCAGTCTAATTTGAAAATTTATAAACATCATCAGACTTGATCTCCAAATGTCAGAAAAAAAATAGAGACTTACAGCACATGTGAAGGTCACTTGGTCTATCCTGTATGTGTTGCTTGCAATAGAATGACCCAGGCTTTACAAGGTTCTGTACTCACCAATGAGAGCAACAATTTCAGACTCTGCCCTCTATATTGTTATAATCTATTTTTTTAATGTATTTCTTTGACAGCTGCACACCTTGTTTGCTGGTATCTTTCCCAGCCCTAACTCCATTCCCCGTGGCCTTGAGGGACTACTATTTCTGCTATTTAATCCCTGCTGCCTTCCCCCGTGTGACAGACTCTCTTTTTGTCCTTGTCTCACCCCCACCTTGTTCACAACCTGTTACATTTCTGATGGTTCCCAGGCCTCTGTGACTTCACTGCGCCCCCTGGTTGAGTGGCGTGAGGTTTGAGTTCTCTTTCTCCAGAAATAATTGGAAATCATTCTGGCTGCAGTTTCCCCCAGATTTTATTTTAAAAACAGAGCATTTGTGTCAGGAGGAGGCCATTCATCCACAATTCCGAGCATTTGTATGTAATCTGTGACCTGCCCACAGATGTACAGGGTTTTTTTTTCTATTGGCGGTGCTAACATAGCCTGTAGTGTGCAGGTTCGGCAGGTTGGGTTCGCCATGATAAATGTGGGGTTATGGAGGTAGGGTGGGAGACCAGGCTATTGCAGACTCGATGGGACAAATAGCCTCTTTCTGTACTTACTATATTCTGTGATTCTAACTAGTTGTGATTATCGTCACGTTTCTCTCATACCAGGTTCATTCAGCTCAGGTACACATGCTGCCTTTGTGTTTCTGTGGGTGCTCACTCACTCCTTTCCTTCAGGTTTACAGCAATTTCACACTGTATGTGAGAGTCGGAATGAATTTGTAAACACAAATACTCCAACCGAAACACACACAGGTCAAGACCTGTTTCTGGTGCTAATGTCGCTCACAGGGAACAGGAAAATAAAGGTTCAGTCATACATCTTACAAGGTTACAATCAACAGGAATGGCTAAACAGCTTAAAACTCTTTTCTCAAGAAAGGAGGAAGCTGAGAGACAGCCTGATACAAACAGGAAGCTTTGTGCCCGTGTTTTCAGAGAGTTGAAGTTGAAATAATTGGTTTCGAAGCATGTTTCATTGCCCAAGGACGTCAAAGGTGTTACTTAAAGGTGCATATTTATTTCTGTCTATCTGTTTGAGTTAACAATCAGATGTCAGTGTCTCAGTGTCTGAGTGTCTTCCCAAATCCCCAATTGAATCTGCCTCCCCCATAAACTCAGATGCTTCACCACTCTCTGGGTCACAGAGAAACTCTGCAGCTACAATGAGAACTGTCTCTGTTCTCACCTCTCCTCGTGCTATTGCGTAATCCCCACTTCTCTTCATTAAATACCAGCTGCCTCTTGTCCACCCACATTGGCATGTTGAAGAGCATGACAGGAGATTGGATTGAAACCGAGAATTCAATAGCCAGAACGAAATAGGAAGAAGGGAATAAACGAGGTTTGTGGATCTCAGGGATACAGACTCCAGGATGAGACCTTTGAGGGCATTCCCGAAGTAATTCGAGACAGTATTCCATGATGAGAGTTAAACACGGGTGGCAGGAGAGGGGGGCCACAGAACATGAGCAGGTTTAGTTCAAACACAGGTTTGTTCAGTCAGTAAAAGTGTGGAAGGCATTGATGTGAAGTCAGCAATGAAGGGAAATGTTGCCACAAGCTGCAGATGGACAACCTTCACTGGAACAGGTGGAGACCATTCAAGCCCTCAACCCTCCCCTGCCATTCAATGAGATCATGGCTGATTTTTGGCCTCCGTTACAATTTTCAAAACTCTCTGAACTCATCAATAAACTCCTCTGCAGCAGACAAGATGAATATTGAAAAACTAAACATCTACAAATGCTGGGAAATCAGAAACAAAAACCTACATTGCTGGAAAAATTCAGCAGATCTGGCAGCATCTGTGGAGAGCGAATCTTTGGGTCCAGTGATCAGTCAGGTGATCAGCTGCAGCTGACCATTCTGCTGTTTCTGTAACAGGGGAATGAGATTGTCAATAACAACTGAGAAAACAGGAGGACGTACTCAATCAGAATAAAACCCATTTTGGTCTTTCACTTTTAATTCAAAGGCAAACATTATTCATTATCGTTTAAGAAATAATAGGCCAGAAATAAACTCTTCAGGTCATTGGGTCTTGGAAATTGTATTAATTCTGACCTGGTCCAGCCGACATGTGAATGGACACCATGAATAATGGGGTTGACTCTAAACAGTCTTCTGGGCAGTTAGAATGGATGACATTTGCTGCCCCAGCAAGTGATGCCGTGATCGCATGAACAAACAAAACAAATCCAATTGCTGTGGTTACTTGTGAACACACCGGTGTTTCATCAAGCTGGATATCTGAGTGAACTGCTTCCCACACTCAGAGCAGGTGAATGGCCTCTCCCCCGTGTGTTTTGACTGGAGTACAGTGAGGCTGGATGGAGTCCTGAACCCAGTCCCGCAGTGAGAGCCCCTGAATGGTCTCGCACTGTTCTCCTGTGACCGGGAGAGATTATATTTACCATCCCCAGCGATGGTGCGTACAGATACCTCCAAGAGGGATCCAGTGAGAGTTGATCTGGAGAAACTGTTCACATGCATGAAATAATCAATAGTGAGGAGGCACCAATCTAAAGGGAATGAAAAATAAGCGCATGTGACATGAGACAAAACGTTTCATGCAGAGAAAGTTTATGGTCAGGAATACACTGCCAAAGAGTGTGGTGGAGTCAGGTACAATGACGAGAATAGAATTGAACAGTTACTGGAAGAGGGCGAAAGGGAAGGTTTATGGGGTAAAGGTAGAAGAATGGCATTCAGTGAGGTGATACTTTGGAGAGCTTATGAGCCAATCAGTCTCCTTTTGCACCGGAACAATTCTGTGAACATTTAATTCTGAGCCCTCAAAGGCCCTCTAGGGAAATATCAGGGCAGTGTTTGGAAAGACGTCAGACTGAATGAGTGTCTCAGTGAACAAAAGCGAGGCTCAGATACAGAGAGGTTGTAGGATAGATTGAATCAAATGTTACCAATTTACACGGCCACCAACATTACAGCAGTTCCAAATGGGAGTCAACAAGAGAGTGGAATTAGAGCAGCAAATAAATGTTAAACATTTATGCAGCTAAAGGGGATGCTGGGTAAAGTTACCGCAGTTAGGGCTTATTTCATTTCAGACACACCAGCCAGGGAGCACATCGTCCAATATCTATCCTATTGAGCTGTTGAAGAATTTTGTTCATTTCAAGTGGCATCAATTTCACGTGTCTTTTTTTTTTAACGTTTTCAAGATGGCAATTACGCTGGACAACAATGAGCTGTTGGAAACTGAAAGGTGAAACGTAGAATGGCTTCAAGTTTCAGTGCTGGATGCCACTGAGCCGGTATACAGCTGGTCGCGGCATGTTTCTGTTGTGTACTGGTGACCACGTTCGCCATACACGCGAAAGGGCCCCAGTTCGAAACTGAGCAGAAACTGTGTCTAACAATGCATTTGGTTTGCCAATATTGTTTGTGATCCGCGTTAAATGCTTTCTGTCTTGCGATTCACTCAGTATATTACGAATTAACAGGGTTTCTGAGGTAACTTCCAGCTGCAAAAGATCCTCAACTGAGGATCTGAGAAAATTTCACAGAGTATGGTCAGTCGAACAAAACTCAGGAAGTCGTTCGTTTCTGCAGTGTTCCACAATCCTACCTTTCCAGTGAGCAGTCGAACAGACTAAATGATTGTGCCACACACTGCGACGGCAAGCTCCGCTAAAAAGGAAATCCTTTTAAAGCCGGTGTAAGCAACACAACGTTATTAGGGTACACCGCGTGGAAACATACTTCGGTGTATCTCGTCCATGTTCACCACATAGCCCAAATTAAACAAACCCCATTAAACAACGAGCGATTGGAAACAGAATGGTGAAAGGTAGAATGGCTTCAACTTTCAGTGTCGGATACCACAGGGTCGGCTGTGGCTTGTTTCTGTAGTGGGGTGGTCACCGTGTTCACCTTCTACAACTGAGATTCCCCCGTTCGAAACTGCTTTGTTCGTCAACTGCAGCTTTTTACATGGACAAGAACGGAGCTTTCTTGCCTGCTTTCCCATCTGCAAACCTGCCATCGAATTTGCTTGAACAAATCTGCTTTCTTTGTGAAATGTAATGCAGTTCCATTTAATTACTGTTCAAAGCATTGTAAAGATTTTCTACAACCTGGTTCTGCTCGTATGCCATTCTATGCCATGCAGCTGATGCGTTGAAATTGCAGCAGTGGGATTCAAACCTACACTGTCTGCCAAACCGGAACCTCAATCCTGCAGCTTAGACTGGCCTGGTCTTGTCTGGATAGTGAAGGGTGCTGTATCAAATCCGCAGGACACCCTGCAGGATTTTCAGGCAGCGCCATCCTCCCTGTGACATGTACATGCCGGATAATATTCTGTTGTGTAGATGTGTCCCTGTTGTGCCAATATCACCGTGGTCTATCTCCCTACATTCTGTTGGTCTAACTGTGATTCCACTCAGAATCACAAATGTGCCACAAACCACCTTAGCTGTAGTGGCTGCCCACAGAGATAAATGCATTTCCCTTTTGGTATCATTCTCTTGCCTTCTCCCTGTAACTCTGCACACTTTCACTTTCAAAATAAATATCGAGTTAGTTTTTAAATAACTCGATTGAAACTATGTCTTTGTCAATGTCTGACAGTGGTTTGCAGACCCTAACCACTTCCTATGTGAAAACATTCCTCCTCATGTACATATTTCTTGTTTTACTAATGACTTTAAAACTCTGCCGAATCGTTCTCGATCCTTTCAGACTTAGGCAGCATTCTCCCTTATTTCCTCTGTCTGACCCACTCATGTCTTGGAAAGGTTTCGCAAGGCCAGCTTTCGGCCTTCTGCTCTTCAAGGAAAACTGTCCCAACTTTGCAAATGACATTTATTGTTGACATTCCTCAAATACCACACCATTCCCATCAACCTGTTCAGCGCTGTTTTCCAATCATTTCACGTCCTCATTTCCTAAAGTTTCAAACCCAGAACTGTGCAAACATCGAGATGGTGGATTGATTCATACTGGGATTGTGTGGATGAGCATCCTGAAACACTTGTTTCATTTTCACCACACGTAGCACTGTGCCATGCCCACGAACATGAGACTTATTAACGCACAACTCAACTTTATTTCTCGGAGTTCAACTTCATGATTGACACTTTTTTAAAATCAAATAGTTGATAGGGCGATCGGGCAAAGTGAAATCAAACAACCAAGGCTCGATGGCAACCTGAAGTAAGACATTCCCACATGCCGATATTAACACAAGCTACTAAGCGAAGATCATGCCAGTAGACTTGACATTCTTGCGTTTCCAACACCAAACCAGCTGATAGTCGCTCAGATCCAACAACATTACACTTTGCTCTCGGCTTTCTAAGCGCCAAAGAGTTTCAAGAATATCGCCTTCTCATTCCTTCTCCTTGTTCACGGGATAGTGCTGTTTATCCCTTCCACTTGGACTCCATTGGCAGAGTATTCAGCTATTTACCTCCATCGGTGTGAGGGGAGGCAAATGCGGATATGGTCTAAAGCTCACTCTCATTGGCGCACAGTGCCATCAAATGCTGGAAATTAGCAAGTTTGATTGGGAACTTCCTGCAAATATCAATTATCTGAGAGAGCAATAAAGGTGTTGAGCTGTTGGGAAAGACAGAAATGTACGCCGGATTCTCTACCCTCAGGTGAAGTCATGTGAGGGCATGTTTGTGCGGCCTGTTCGCTGTTCAGAATCAATCTTCTCACAACAATCCTGCAGAAAAGCTTTTGGAACAGTGCCATCGGTTTCTTTGCTGCAATCGGGCAGCAGTTAACAGCTGAGTCCCAACTGCCCCAGATGAAGAGAATGCGAATGAAACCCTCAGTCACTGAGTCTCACCCACAAGACCCTGAGCTGCGGGGCTGCAGACAGTCTAACGCGGAAGGGATGGTTAAAATGAGACATTTTTTCACCATCAGCCACTCTGTCCCAGAGATAGGACGAGGGACAGCTTCAACGTGTGGCATCACTCATGCGCCGACAGAAGCCGCTCAGTGTGTTGAGTCCACGGTGGCTCTCTGTCTCTGTATATCTCTGTGGTTATTAATAATTGGTGATTTATGTCCTAATAATGTAGAACTGTGTCTGTGTCACAATGCTGTATCCAACAAGTTGATAGAATTGTAATTCACAGCTTTTCATTTCACGGGGAGGACGCTGCGGTGTGAAACAGCGCGGTGAGTAACTGCAGGGCGTCATGCGCATTGAACACTCTGCAACTGATATATCTCACCATCGCCAGTTTATTCCCAGCTCTGGCAAATGATTTTGCGAATCAGATCAGAACAGACCGGCAGAGAACAGGGAAAGAGCTTCCAGACCTTCATAAGTGTGTTTCCTCACCTGTGTAAATTTGGCGGGTGTATCAGTAGAGACATTTATTTCAGATACATTAAGTGAAAGGAAGTGGAAAATGAAACAACATGCAATATGTAGAATGGACCTCTTTTATAGAGAAACACTGGCGGCAGCAGTGCACACACTGAAACGTGGAATTGTCAACGAGCAGAGGATGATTTCAATCTATGAATTTCCGGGTTATGAGCCCAATACGCTCCCGCTGGGCCGCTCTGTTAGCGCTGACCACCGCAGTTTCCCGCAGTTTTCAGCTTTTCGTCTGGCATGTGGCATGTACCTCAGTGGATGATGTTGAAAGGTCTTCACTATTATTATGTGATACTCTGTGGCACAGGTGTGTCCCGGCTGTGTCAATGTAACCTGTGAGCAACTTGCCACATTCTGTTGGTTTAACTGTGATTTAACTTAGAATCACAAAATATGTCACAGTGCAAAGTGAGGCCATGCAGCCCACCTTCGCTGTGCTGGCACCAAACAATAAGGAAATGTCTTTGTCGATTGATTAATTGACTTTATTTGATTGATTGATTGTCATATGTACCTGAGTGCAGTGAAAACCTTTGCTTGCGATTGATAAAGGCAGATCATACGAATGAAGGACATGCAGATCACAGCATGTGACAAACAACATTTTGAACAGATTAAAGCTTTCAGGTTACTCCACACAGGAAGTGCCCTCGGCAAGACCCACATTAACAGGATCAGCACCATTTGAAGTTAGTAAATCCATTTCTCAGTCTAATAACCGCCTACAAGAAGCAGCTGGTGTGAGTCTTGAAGCTTCATTACCTTGATCTGACATGGACCTCATCGAAATCTTACCTTCTGAGTCAAAGATAGAAACAAATGCAAAAATCCAGGCCGAGGTGTGACTTCTCACAGGTACATCACTCTCCGGAGGCGATATCAAACCCAAGACCTGAAAGCCAGAATCGCAGCTTAAGCGTGATCTAGAAATCAGGTGATTCTCTTTGTTCCACGAAAACGCTTTTTTTCTGTTATTTCGGGGTGAAGACAGCACTGAGTTTTAACAACAGTTTCTTGCCATTCTGACTTCTGGATTCCCAGAAGCTGTGCGAGCCACTTCCCCGTGAGCTGGCTCCCACCATGGGAGCTGGACGAACTCATCTTCTATTGGCAATCAATGTCGTGGGAGAGCAATGTGAGTCCGGTCTTCAGCTCCCTATTAAACACGGGCTTGTGGAACGCGGGAGAGGGTTAGAGGGATTGGGGATATGCAGATTCTGGAAAGCTGAAAAAAAGGGAGATCGTGCATGCACAGAACGCTTATTCTTTTGGGAAAATTGTGCAAATAACGCCACCTGAGACAGATAGAAAAGTGCAGAACTGCAGGGAAAGAGAGAATCTCTCCCAGGCGTCCAGAACTGTGTTTGTGTCCTTCTCGAAGTCACAGCGAGGGCTCTGCTGTCTGAATCGGCATGGGATGTTTCTGCAGCGAGTCTTGTCGCTCAGGCATACTGCACCTGGTGTGTATAAGCTTTATCACGTTAGCCCCAGCTCAGAGAGTAGATTTCACAGCTCACATCACCCTAGAGTGACAAAGAACAGGCCATCATCTTAACACCCCTGGGAATAAAAGGAATGTAGGGTAGCAGACAGTCTCGACCAGTGCATGTTTCCATCATTTACAATCTTGGTCTGTGTGACAGCAAAAGCAGGAACCAGTAACTGTTTATCTTGCTTCTTAAAACAGGCGTAAAATTTTGCAGAGCATAGATACATCTACATGCTGTTAGTGAAATGATGAACAGCAGATTACAATTCACGTGTTGATGTTTTTCTCTATGCACTCTATTCCTCCAGATAGGCACCTCTTGGAAATTTTACTAACATCCTACATCAGTTGGTCTTTTAGCTACTCTCTTTGTTATTCTTTGGTGCTCTGGGTAAATGTTCAAATGTCCGATATTGGTCCCACAAAACGTCACATCGTTTCGTTGGTTTTAACGTTGTAAAAATACCAAATTCAAACTTGATTGGGGCATAAGTTATACTGATTGGCCGATTTCGAATTTGTTCTTTGTACCCATGTAACACAGCTCTTAGTTGTTATGTTGTTACTTTGTTCTGGACTCCTTGTGTTAGCCAAACTTTGCAGCACCATTAAAAGTATATTACACCCACAACTTCATAACACTGGCATTTGCCAAGACAGTCTATTTAGCTCAACATCGCTCTCTGTCAATCTCATGAGTCTGAGATTTGAACAATCTTTGGTCTATGTTAATCAAAACTGTCCTGATCGCATAACCTCAGATTTAACACGCCCCCTTATGTATGTCTTACAATATTAATTGATTCCTCACTATGCTACTTCAACACACGTTGAGGAGAAATAAAAATGAGAACAACAGTCACCTGTGTGACTGCGATTTGACCCAATGTTGCTGCAGCCAACCGATTCAGCTGTAAATGAAATCTTTCCTGTGCCAATAATGAGACTGCATAGCATAATGGCAAGTTTCCATGAGTTGGATTGCAGCATATTTGAAAGGTCACGTGCAGAAACAAGGAGGGAATTTAACAGGGACAGAGATTCCGGGCTGCCTGGATGGGGAGGCAAAAGTGACACACTCACAAATTGTTCAGCGTTCATCAGAAAGAAATTGCATCACACCTGCAACTGAACATGTTAAGTGTAAGAAGAGCTTGTGGTGTTGAAACGTGTAGCAGCTGGTTCTACATGAAATACTACAGATTATTAATGTACTGAACTGTTTGTTTTAGCTTTGCATTAAATGGAAGCCAGTTAACTCAGTCTGCTGGCTAACTGGTTTATGGTATAGAGTGAGACGAACAACGTGGGATTAATTGTCGCACAGTCTCCGGTTGCCAGTAGGATAATCATCTCTTCCGCTCACGTGATGCAACGTGATTACAAAGTGATTCTCGTGAGTAGGAACGGACCCGTCGATGTCAAGCATCATTATCATTGACATCTATTGCCTTGAACATTTGGTCACAATGACCAGGAACGGGACTGAGTCCTTTTAATACTCAATGATCTCTGTCCGAAACATCCAATGACAAGAATCATCCTTATTTGTGTTTGAACCCTCTGTTCCGCACAGCAGCATAACTATTTGTCGTGATTTTACCAGATTCGCTGACAACATTCAGTCTACCCAAAGAGATAAATCTAATTCCATTCCAACGGTTTAATGAGCTGTATTGAGTTTGCAGCAAACATGATTATATGAAACGAGTTTAACAGCCTTTCCAAGAACGTAATCCAGTGCAGTGTCAGAGATTTGAAAAAAGATCATGAAGCTAAAATAGCACCTCTGTTTCTTGATCCACAGATGGATCATCACGCGGGGAATATGTGCAGTTTTACGGTTAATAATTGACATATTTCCCAAAGACAGAACAATCCCACGAATCAGAAACCGAAGTTTTAGAATAGGTGCTGCATTATTCGACATTATTCTTCAACTACGGTTCAGTCTGATGCTCCAATAATTACTGATCGAAGTCAGTAAATGCAGCTTTAGATAAGGATTGATATTACAATGCGGCAGTTTTCCACTCTGTCAAGTACCAAGCGCTGATCAGTTGCTCCTCTGGAGCCGCCGGCATCAAGCCTATAAGGTGCCCTACTGGTCAGTCTGGGACATTCCACTTTTGCTGTGGTTCTGAAATTAAAGCTAAGGCAGAGGAGGAGGAACTGATATGGTTGTGTGACTATTCGAGCATCAGCTTCAGGAAATGGGACATGGAAAAATGTTTCGCAAAGTAGACTTGGTAGAAAACTGGGTTCCCGTGGGTTGCTGCGTTGTTTACAGCAAATGATACATTATTGCTGTCACAGGGCTTCTCATTCGGTCGGTTTCAATTTGGCACAGAATTCGATTCAACGACACTTCACTAATCTCCTTCTGCAAGTTCATACAGACAATATGAAATACACTCTACATCCAAGGACATGTTGCACAGTTTTCATGAATATTGAAGATATAAGAATGTCATGCAAGAGTAAACTGAAATTCAGTTTAAATTGTAAAGTGATAAGAATCTAGAGGAAGGTACAGAATGTCCCAAATTCATGTTCAGAACTCTAGTCAGGCAAAGGGGAAATCTTTCCCTGAATCCCCAGTATCCACGCGGCCGTTTGCTCCATGTATCTAGTTGGAAACTTGTGTGAAAGAACATGCAGCTTGACAGAGTGCCTGGGAGTATCCTCCACTGTCTGATCTAAAGCTACAACAGCAGCTGTGAGAGCGGTGGGATAAAGGGGAGGACATTGGTATTCCGTGGTGTAGATTCACATTGTCCTCATTATGCTACTGATTAAAACCCTCTGTCAGAAACAGCACAGACAGAGAGGAATAGGAGGGGGGCATTTCACCCGTCAACGCTACCCCACCATTTGACATAATTATGGCTGATCGAACACGTCAATGTCTTTTCCCAGCCCATCCACATCAACCTGTCGCCCAAAGGTAAAAAGACACTGAATAAATCGAAACACTCTGTGTAACTGTGGGAGGGAAATGTGTTTAGGGACAGTGGGTATCTGCAATGGGTTTTGTGAATGAGCAGCCGATTCCTGGCTGAGCATATTTAAAATGATATGATTTTCCCAAAACTTACCAGCCAGAAAGTTAGGAACTTTCTCTGGTCAGTAACAGGGACGAGAACTCCAGACGATGGGAACTGACGATGAATCAGCAGAACAACCATTGAAACAGCTGAGATCTGAACAAAACTCCGATTCTGGTGGGAATCAAACCCACAAACTGTGAATTGCAATGTTATCCATGCAGTAGAATTCAGCACGTCTTTCATTGTGCCACTGAGCTGCGCTAGCCTCCATTTTACTGCACCCAAAGTTACGGTGTTCAAGTCTTTCAATAAATATCCGTTTATCCTCACCCCACTTTCCAGTACTTGGTCCTTATCCATGCATGCTCTCGCTCCTCAAGTGTTCGGCTAAATACTCCTGAGGTGTTTTGATGACTCTTGGCTTTACCACACGTTCAAACAATGAGTTCCAGACAAACAATACTCTCAGGATGTAAACATTCTTCCTAAATCTTCCCTGAACATCCTGTCTCTAGCGTTTAATCTCTAACCTGGTTATTTACCCTTCCCCTAAGAATTTTATTCCTGTCACACGTATCTATCCCCTTTCTGTGCACGTTAATCAGGTACTTTCTCAGTTTTCTGTGCTCTCAGATAAAGAGCCCCAGTCGAGCATATCTATCTTTGCAGTGGCGAGAGTGTAGTGCTTTAAAAGCACAGAATGTCAGGCAGCATCCGAGGAGCAAGAGAATCGATGTATCGGGCATACGTCCTTCATCAGGAATGAGGCTTTTGAGTCGGGGTTGAGAGAGGGGAAGGAGGTTGGTGGTCATGCAGCTGGGAAACCGATCGATGGTTGAAGGAGAGGTAGAAGGTAGTAGTTCAGAGGGGTAATGATGGCCTGGCTCAGACAGCATTGCCTAGCTGGAGGCTTGGGATTGGGATAATGTGCGGGGAGGTGAAATAAGTGAGCTGTTGAAATACACATTTATCCCGTATGGTTGCAGGGTCCTAAGGTGGAACATGAGACATTCTTCCTCTTGGCATTGGCTGGGAATGGAATGTCGGTGGCTTGTTCCCAAAACATCGATTTCCCTGCTCCTCACATACTGGCTCACGTGCTGTGCGTTTCCAGCATTACACTCTCAACTCTGAGCTCCAGCACCTGTAGCCCTCACTTTCACTTATCTTCGCAGGGGGAATGCTTGAGCTCAGGCACCGCCTTGATAAATCTCCTCTGACCACCCTCCCGTGCAAACACACGCTTCCTGAAGCCTGACGATCAGAACAGAATAAAGTTATCAAAAGAAAAGTAGAAATAGCCGAACAAAATCAGCAGGTATTGTGCATCTGGGGAGACATTTCCGACCCAAACCATTCACCTTTGGAACAAATGGTATGTGTAGGTGGGGCAGGACTGTGAAAGAAGGTGGACAGGGTCTCAAATGTTTGAACTCCATTTTGGGTACCGAAGCTTGCACGGTCTTTCAGTAGGAAATGACGTGCCGCTCTGCCTACTTGCGCAGGCCATGCGGGAGCTCTGCAGCAGACCAAACTGACATGGAGACATGGGAACACAGTGGGAATTTTCAGTGACAGGAACCGAGAAGCTCAAGTTCTTTTTCTGTTTGCAGACAGAACATAGGTGTACTCGCGTTTGTCTCCCGCTCTGTCTTTCTCTCCCCAGTCTTGACGAGATCACATTGTGAGCAGGAAATGCAGTTTGCTAAATTGAGTGTGGGGCAGATACATCACTGGAACTTTACACAGTGAGGAGAGGCATCGTAAACGAGTAGCATTGCACATTCTGAGATTTTATGCAATTGTGCCATATGGGGAAGTGCTAGGGGCCGAGGAGGACTGGAAAATGGTGTTCAGAGAGAAATTGTCCTACATAGTGCCGGTATTCAGTGGTATGGGCTAGTGGGGAAAGGGTAGTAGATTGCATATTTTTCTGAGCTACCTGCTTTAAGTCAACACGAGCAAAACTAGCTAATGATTTTCATTCCAACACCGACACGAGGTACAGCTTACAGAAGTCACGTGTTTGCATTGTCACTGTCACTGTGTCTCTCTGGGAGCAGCAGCACTCGCCCACGCTGATTCAGACAGCACAGTTCTTCCTGTGACATGTCCGTTCGAGAATGTAAGGACAGGTATTAATAACCCACTCTTCTAACGGAGTACCTGTATTGCTCAATAACAATCGCTTAACTATCTAAACTCCTTTTTAAATCACTTGACTCATAGCCATGCATGTCTTGGCATCACAAATTCACATCTGAATACTTTGGAAAGTTATTTGGATTTTGCCTGTCCGATCCTTGCATACACTGTGTTTCCGATTTCAGCAACCTACTGTTTGAAAACGTCTTTCCACGCATTCACTCTAATCTTTCCGCCTCTGATCTTAAATCGATGGGCCCCCACCCCCGTGATCGAAATCTCCATCAAAGTGAAACATGTATTTCAGTCTATGCTACCCATATCCCTCAGTATTTTGTACATCTTAATCATGGTCCCTCAATCTCCTCTGCTCTAAGAAAAGCAAATCCAGTTTGTCCAATCTCTCTTCTGCGGCCCAAACAATATGTTGGCAAATCTCCCCAGCATTGTTTCCAGTGCTATCACATCCCTGCTATAATGTGAATTGCAAAACTACACACAATAGTCTCGCCAGAGCAGAATGAACAAGTGAAATAAATGATGCGGAAGTCCACAGAAACTGGTGTTTTTTTGAATAAAGTTTGCTTTCCGCAATGCTGCCCTGTTCCCTTTTCCTGACCCTAATGTTTCTATAATCGCTGGTCCATATCAGTAAAAGCTGCTACATGAAGATTGATCTCACAGCCGCGATATCGAAATGTATCAAGTGGTTAGAAGGTCCCAATAGTGAGACTCGTGCATGGTCACCCAGCAACAGTGAGCACAGCAGCACAGACTGAACGGGGTCAATGTGAAAGTG
This sequence comes from Hemiscyllium ocellatum, assembly GCF_020745735.1. Classification (NCBI taxonomy): domain Eukaryota; kingdom Metazoa; phylum Chordata; class Chondrichthyes; order Orectolobiformes; family Hemiscylliidae; genus Hemiscyllium; species Hemiscyllium ocellatum. The sequence goes on from NC_083444.1 coordinate 31,342,323, forward strand.
ATTGTAAGGGAAATTGGAGGTGGTACTTAAAAGAGGTAAGTGATTGCATGAGGGAGGGAAGGAAAGGGGTTTGATGGAAAAAAATCATAATCTCTGAGAATGCTTTCATGTAAAATCAACTAATTCCTTTCTGTGTTTCTTCAGTGTGAGTCACAAGGAGTAAAATGCAGTAACTCGGATTCGAACGAGCTTCCTGCGACCACAATGCAGAATACTTTAACATTCAAATCATAAATCAGTCATTCAGGGACACGCATTTAAAAAAAAACCCATCAATAATGACAGTGACAGAGTAAATGTGAGGAAGAGTAGCAGATGCATAACAAGAATATTTTACGAGCGATAGCAGACATGTGGAAATTCAGAATTAGATGAATTTTAAATTCGATACCCCCTGACGCTGTGGTGGTTCCATCAAGTACTGCATGTTGAAGACAGAGTTTGATAGAGTTTTAGAAATAAAAGAGGTTCAGGGGAGAGTGCGGGATATTGGTGCAATGTATGTTTCAATAACAATGAGTTTTAGAACGTTTTTTTCACAAACCTTCCCACACAAGGAGCAACCCATTGCTGCAGTTAGTCACATAACCCCAGTTCCGAGAACCGGAATCAGACAAACTTCGTGGCACAGCCGCGAATACCAAACCGGAAGTGGGGCTGGAAACGAGCACGTGAAGCTATTCTGTGGCATCAGTGACATGATTGGGAAAGGCGCAGTGATAGACTCATAGAGTCATTGAGATGTACAACATGGAACCAGACTCTTCAGTGCAATCCGCACATTCCGACCAGATGTCCCAACCCAATCTAGTCACACCTGCCAGCACCCAACACATATCCCTCCAAACCCTTATTATTCTTATACCCATCCAAATACCTTTGAAATGTTGCAATTGTACCAGCCTCCACCACTTCCTCTGGCAGCTTATCGCATTCATGCACCACCCTCTGCATGAAAACTTTACCCCTTAGGTGTCTTTTATATCTTTCCCTTCTTAATCTAAATCTATGCCCTCTTGTTCTGGACTCCCCGACCTCAGGGGAAAAAAAAACTTTGAATATTTATCCAAGCGATTGAAATGCTGAGTCTGGGAGTGATTCTGGTCAAAGGCAATGTGGAAGGGCATATTGGTCTCAAATTATTATATTATTAAGAATCAGCAGTTGCATTAACCCGCACTGAGGAGTGGCTCAAAGGAAGCATGCTGGAGCCTTCAGTGAAAGGCCGATGTACTGAAAGCATTCGAAGAGATTTTCCTTAACAAAACGGTATTTTGTTACTTTGACAGTAAGAAAAGCTTTTGCTCACATCGTCTCCACATCAGTCTCTTGCTTCTGTAAACACTCCAATCCAGCGTACATTGCTTCCATTCCAACTTTGATATGCGTCCTATTCTCTTTACATCTGGGATAATCTGAATTGACAATGTTATTCTTTGAATGGAGAAATGCAACAGGGAGTTCTTAGTGCAGCGGCGATCTATTGAGCTAGTAATCTTTGGAGGCTGGAACGTGGCAGCTGTTGTTATTTAAATTCGATTAATAAAATCTGGAAAATAAAACCAATCTCAGGAACAGAGAAAATAACTTTATATTGCTGAAAACTCATTCACTCATGTCCCTTCGAAAGGGAAATCTGCCAACCGTAATGAATCCTGTCAACATGTGACTCCAGACCCACAACAATATGGTCCACCCATGAATGCCCTCTGACCCAGTTCAAGGTGAAGAAGAATTAACAACAAATGCTCTTCAGTCCAAGGATAGCCATATTCCGTGGGATAATAAGGAATAATCAAAATGCACGGACAACAGGCGAAATGGGAACCGTGTCTATGTGGTCTCGAATTAAACTGATTATCATACTAAATAGACAAAAGGATACCCGCAGCGCCAAGAAGTCAGGCCCATGGGGTGACTGCAGGAAGGCATTCAATTACCCGCTGAGGTGTAAACTCACTTACTCAGTCACAACGAGCACAGGCCATTCACCACTCCCATACGTGTGAAATGATCCCTCAGGAGACCAACTGGCAGAGTCAACAGCAAGTTTACAAATGACAGCAGGAGTTCGATGCTGCTGTTATTGCAGCTGTTAATCCCCCACTAACAATGAACCAAGTTTGGATGCGTGTTTCCAGTGAAGTGCCATTGTATTCTGATGTAGATCAATGGTTTAGGCTTAGTTGTAGGAGCCATGATATAGAACTTTGCTGATGATGCAACAATTGGTCGTCAGCTGACTATGGTTAAGAATACCAGAGACTACAGGGATGTATCAATCAGGTGGAAAGGTAAAATGCTGAATGGAATTGAATCCAGACCAATGTGTGTTAATGAATTTGGGAAGAAGAAACAATAACAGTGAGTATTCTGTGTGGTGTAGACGGACAAAGAGATCATGGAGTGGACATTCACGATCGCTGAAGATCAGTGGACAGGGGAATCAGTTGGACGGAAGTGCGTAATGGAGGTGCTGGAAATCAGAATCAATATTGAAGTGGTACTGAAGAAGCACAGCAGGTCAGGCAGCATCCGAGTTGCAGAAAACAATGACGTTTCGGGCAAAAGCCCTGCATCAGGAATAAAGCTGGGAACCACAAGGGTGGAGAGATAAATAGGAGGGCTGGGTCTGGGAAGAATGTAGCTGAGAGTGCAATAGGTGGGCGGAGATGGGGCTAATGGTAATAGGTCGGAGAAGAGAGTGGATCAGATAGGTGGGAAGGAAGATAGAGAGGTGGGACAGATCAGTTGGATGGTGCCAAGCTAGAAGGTTGGAACTCGGATGAAGTGGGCATGAGGAGATGAGGAAACTGGTGAAGACCACATTGATGCCCTGGGGTTGAAGGGTCCCGACGTGGGAGATGAGGCGTCGGGTGGTGAGGGAATTGTGCTGGAGGAGGCCCAAGACCTGTATATCCTCGGGAGAGTGTGGAGGGGAGTTGATGTATTTGGTCATGGGGCATTGGGTTTGAATGCTGCGGGTGTCCTGGAAATGTTCTCTGAAGCGCTCTGTCAGACGCTGTCTGTTGGTCCCAGTGTAGACGAGACCGCATCGAGAGCAATAGATGCAATAAATGACATGTGTGGAAGTGCAGATACACATTTGATGGATGTGGAAGGCTCCACTGGAGCCGTGGAAGGACGTGAGGGGGAAGATGTGGGTGCAAGTTTTGCAATTCCTGTGGTGGCAGGGGAATGTGCCGGGAGGGCAGGGTGGGTCCATGGAGGGCGTGGACTTGACTAGGAGGAAACAGTCTTTTTGAAAGGTGGATAGGAGTGGAGGGAAATATATTCCTCCAGGTCAGTGTTGCTGACATCTTTTACAAACTCACTGATTCCCACAGCTATCTGGATTATAACTCCTCCCACCTCACCTCTTGGGCAACCGGTATCCTGTATTCCCAATTCCTCGACCTGCATCGTATCTGGTCCCAACGGAGAAGCACAGCAGTTCGGGCTGCATAGAAGGAGCAGTAAGATCGATGTATCAGGCAATAATTGAGCGGGGGAGGGGATGAAGGTGATAGGTCAGGGACGAGGGTGGAGTGGATAGGTGGAAATGAAGATTGGCAGTGAGGATAACATATGGGGACAGTGCTGAGCTGGAGGTTTGGAGCTGGGGTGAGGTGGGGGAAAGGGAAATGAGGAAACTGGTGAAGTCCACATTGGTGCCCTGGGGTTGAAGTGTTCCCAGGCACAAAATGAGTCGTTCTTCCTCCAGGCGTCGGAGGGGTGAGGGAGCGACGGTGAAAGAGGCTCAGGAAGTCCATGTCCTCGGCTGAGTTGGAGCGGGAGTTGAAATTTTTGGGCCACAGGGAGGTGTTTTTGATTGGTGCGGGCGTCCCAGAGATGTTCCTTAAACTGCTCTGCTCGGACGCGTCCAGTCTCCCCAATGTAGAGGAGGTCGCATCGGAAGCAATGGATACAATAAATGATATTGGTGGATGTGGAAGGCTCCTTTGGGGACTTGGATGGAGGTGAGGGAGGAGGTGTGGGCGCAGGTTTTGCAATTCCTGCTGTGGCAGGGGAAGGTGCCAGAACGGGATGGTGGTTTGTGGGATGGTGTGGACCTGACCAGGTAGTCATGGAGGGAACAGTCTTGGCGGAAGGCAGGAAGGGGTGGGGAGGAAAATATACCCCAGGTGGTGGGATCCATTTGGAGGGGCGGAAATATCGGTGGGTAATTTGGTTCATGCGAAGGTTGGTAGGGTGGAAGGTGAGCACCGGGGAGGTTCTTTCCTTGTTATGGTTGGAGGGGTGAGGTCTATGGGCGGAGGTGGGGGATGTGGATGAGATGCGTTGGAGGGCATTTTTAACCATGTGGAAAGGGAAATTGCAGTCTCTAAAGAAGGAGGCCATCTGGTGTGTTCTGTACTCGATGTTTCATTCTCCCCACCTCCACCCTTCTCTCATTTATCTCTCCACCCTTCAGGCACTCTGCCTGTATTCCTTATGAAGGACATTTGCCCAAAACGTCGATTTTGCTGCTCCTCGGATGCTACCTAAACTGCTGTGCTTTTCCAGCACCACTCTGACCTAACCTCTGGTTTCCAGCATCTGCAGTCAATGCTTTAACCCTTTGCTCCCAAAGGACCAGTTCCACCACTGAACACACCAGATGGCTTCCTCCTTTAAGACCAGAACGTCCCCTCCTATGTGGTTGAGGATGCCCTCCAATGCATTTCATCCATGTTGTATAACTCCGCCCATGAACCCACACCTCCAACCACAACAAGGACAGAACCCCACTGTTCCTGATTTTCTATCCCACCAACCACCGCATAAATCACATCATCGACTGACAGTTTCACCACACTAAACAGATCCCACCACTAGACATATGTTCCCCTCCCCACCCTATCCACTTTCCGCCAAGACAATTCGCTCCGTGACTGCCTAGTCAAGTCCACGCCCTCCAATGACCCACCCATCCCTCATGGCACTTTCCCCTGTCACTGCAGGATGTGCAAAACCTGCACCCTCACCTCTGCCCAAGGCTCCAATGGAAGCTTCCACATCCAACAAAGGTTCACCTGCACTTCCATACATGTCTTTTCTTATATCCGTTGCTTCCAATGCGGTCTACGCTAAATTGGGGAGACTGGATGTCTTCACACAGAGCAATTCAAAAAAAATCTCCAGAACACCCTCAAGAATCAACCCCAGTGCTCCATGGCAAAACATTTCAACTCCCCTTCCAACTCTCCCGAGGATATTCATATCCAGGGCCTCCTCCATCGTCACTGCCTCAGCGCCCGCTGCCTGGAGGAAGAAAGCCTCATCTTCCTCCTCGGGACCCTTCAACATCATGGCATCAATTTGGACTTCACCAGCTTCCTCACTTCCCCATCCCATACCTTACCCCAGTTCCCACCTTCCAGCTCAACACTGTCCTCCTGATCTATCCCAACTGTCCATCTTCATTCCCACCTATCCACTCCACATTCTTCTCTGATACCCTCCACCTCCATCCACCTACTGCACTCTCAGCTAACTTCTCCCCAGCCCCACCCTCCTCCTAGTTATCTCTCCATCCCTTATGCTACCAATCTCATTCCTGATGAAGGGCTTTTGCCTGAAATATTCATTTTTCGTGCTCTTCAGATGCCCCAAACCTGCTGTGCTTCTCCAACACCACTGTAATTTTGAGGGGAATCAGTTAATTGAGATTTTTTTCCGGATATTTTGTATTGTTGACCACAGGCTGTAGATGATAGTAGAAATTTAGCAAACACCAGATTAGGGAACAGCTGACGGACTGAGCACAAGTCTGGTCAGCGCATAAATCAACATTTTTTCAACATTGTAAGACAAGAGGTGAAAGGCTGAAGTATGCAACTTTGTTCATCAAGACCGTTTCACCAATGAGTTTATCACTGATTCCTTTCCATGTTAGGGTGCTATGGCCCTTGGAGGGGGATGTGCAAATTGTGGCGTTTCATTGCATCTTGCAACCTTGTTCTTATAGTCAGTACAGCTGCTGAGCTTTGAAGGTTCTGTCAAAAATGCCCAGATGACTCACTCCAGTGAGTCTTGTAGTAGGCAAACTTTGCTGCAATTTTGCCTGAGCGGTGAAGGGAATGGATATTGCAGGTATTGAAGAGGGTGCAATCAAGTGACTGCATTGTCATGGACGGTGTCCAATTCCTTAAGTGTTATTGAAGTTACATCCATCGAGGCAAATGGAGAGAGCTATGTTCCACGTCTCATTTGTGCCTTGTATACGATGTAGGATTCACAGAGACACGAGTTGAGTTTATAATCAAAAAAATGTCTACCAAAGAACATTTTTTTGTTGTCAAAATGTTTATATAGCCAAATTCTATTCGTTTCTTTTTCCTCTTTACTAGCTTTGTGGACGAATACTCGCGGTAATTTGGTTACAGTGAAGCCATGGAATGTCAATGGGATATGATTAGATTCTGATTTGTCAGAGTGATCATTACTCTATTGCGTCCTTGTGTGGACCAATCTGCACACTTCCAGTCGCTGTCTGATTTCAAGTTCCAATTCCCCTTCTGTGCTTGAAATTTCAACCGTTTCTTCGCATAAATGTCTCAACCTGCCTTAATAATATGTAAGGACACTGGAGGCGACAGCAGAGATTTACGAACATGTTGTCAACACTGGAGTAAATGGAGCTTCGTGGAAATAATTATTAGGCTGGAATTATTGTCCTTGAAACAAAGGAGACGAAGTGGAGCTCTATATTCACATAATAACATTTATGAACGTTCAATATTCATGGGATCTTGACAGGGTAGTTACTGGCAGGTAGTTTACTCTCTGTTATGAGGAGAGCACCAGAGGACATGAACTCATGCCTATTTAATTCAAAAATGTGGAGTAATTTCTTTGCTCAGGGGCCAGTGAATCGGTAGAACTCCTTACCAAAACTGTTGTCGAGGCTGAATTGTTGTGTATTTTCAAACTGTGCCAGACAGATATTTATCAGAAGGATGATGAAGCTTTGTCGAGGCAATGCTGGTGAATGGAGTTGAGGATTACCAGATCAGCCCTGAGTTCATTGAATGGCCGACTTCCAATCCTACATCATTTGGTCTAACGCCTTATTTTATTGATAAATGTAGAATTCTGAGGGGGTGGGATGAAGTGATAGAAAAGATTTCCAAACTGATCAGACAGATCAGGAACTCGGCTCATAAGCTCATGATCAAGAAATGTGCTGTGGCCTGGAGATAACAAATGGCACAGGGCACATTTCAGTTGGGTATGTGCAATTGTGATTGCTAAAGAAAATTGGTGGATCTTTTATTGTTGCCAACTTGGTGAGCATGCTGGATAATGGATCGCAGTATGATTCACACAGCAAAAGGTTGTGAAAGAATGAAAGTTTCGTTTCACTGGAAACGTTTTCTGTGGCTCAATTCTAATTGACTGTTTGAAATACTGATCAGAACTTTGTGTGGAGCGTTACATTAAAATTCACAATCCCACTGGATAAACTATTGCACCTAATCTCTCCTCATTTGTTTCACTTTCATTCAATATAAATTCATAGAAAGTCAAGATGAAATGAAAGGAGGAAAGAAACGTTTGCACTCCTTTTCATTATTCCAATTTAACTTAGAACAGAATCAAATTGCTTTATTTCGACTTTGATGAGGTATCGATTTATCACAAATCTCCAGTGCAATGAAGGGCAAGAGCAAGATTCCCCATCCTTTGTATACTAAAGATGCAAGGCACAAAGGGAATCCACAGCTGCGTTTGATAGAAGTAAGAGCCCCAGTAGGATTCAAATCCACACATGCACAATGGAAGACCAACCCGTCGCGTTAAACTTAGGGCCACTTAAGGCCATGGCAAAGGGGCTCACATATGACCACATCAAGATTACATATGGTGCACCTAGGGGATAAGAAATTGCCATTGCGGAATCGATTCCACACCATTATGTTTCTGTTTTAAGTGGAATAATAATATCAGCAAATTCCAAGGAATTGACCTCGTCCTTGGAAGGAATATCTTGTCCTTGATTCATTCCGAGTTGGACTTGTCTCAGAATGAACCAACAAACATGAAATTCCCGTCACATTTACACGCACATTTAGTCTTGACTCATAATTTCTTCAGACAGTTTCTCTCTCACCTGAAGAAGTATATATGGGGAGAAAAGTGAAGGTGATGTATTAGTTCGATTGTCTTTCTCATATGGCTGAACCTGGACTGGGTAAAATTCCCAGCAAAGCAGTTTTGTTCATTTTATTTTATTAATTTTGCTGCACCCTCACTCTGTTCATTGCAATGATCGGAAGTGAAGTGGATTTATATTATTGGAACGTTTAATGTTGCATTCAATTTTGCTCCGAATTGATTTCAGCTTAAAGGAACTACTGCTGAGAAAACCAGAAGGTTAAACTACAAAACAAGATGCCAGTTTTGATGCTCAGTTACGTTGGCAGATTTCAGTAGGTATCAAATGAACCCAACATCATGGCAAATATCCTCGCATCTTTAAGGCATGTGATTAAAGCAGGAAATCGATCTTCAAGAGACGAGTCACTTCCTGTTCATTATGGAAGAACTTTCCCTGACAATATACCAAATCGGCTCTGTTCCATTTATAATACTTCATGTGGAATATTAATTTCAATCTTTCAAAACTCTGAGTTTTTTTGCTGAATCTTATTTAGCTGCATACGTTTCCGATATTTCTTTACATCTAAAATTATCCAAATTAGACATTGTTTCCTCGCACCTTCCATCCCCCACGCCCCACTTTTACTCTTTTACCTGGCCATAAGCTGTCTCTCTCCTGATGAAACTCACTCCTTGTGTGTCTATAAATGTGCCTTTCCAAATATTTTGGAAACGAATTCTCTGAGTGACAGAAATTCTGTTCCCATCATTTCTTTGTCCTAAATCGATGGCTTTCAAAGAGTGACGTTCGGCTATTTACCGAATTGAAAGAGAGAATTTACCACTATTTCCTCTCTCCAAACCTCACGTACTCTGGAAAACTTACATTCGGTTTTGTTTTGTTCAGTTTCAAATTTTCAAACACATGAAGAAATAAAATTCTATCCACACTAAACGCTGTCAGTATCATCCTCTAATGTCTTCGTACCCCAGGAAGTGCTGGCATTTGCCTCTCTCTGATAGAATCACAGATTCCCTACAATGCAGAAAGTACAATTCAGCCAATCGAGTCTGTAAGTACACTCTGAAGAGCATCTCAACCAGACCTAGCCCCCCTCTCTATCACCGCAAGCTTGTTATATTAAATAAACCTGCTAGAATAAAACCTGGAATAGTATGACTGCTGACATTATCACTGCGTTACCCATGGCTAATTTACTTAACTTAATGAATTCACTCCCTGGACACACCAGCGCAATTTAACATGGCCAATCCATCTAACCTACAGACTTAACAGCAGTGCGAACCACTGAGCAAATGTACCATCACATTAACACCATCTGTATCATGTGCAATGGCTTTACACACTGGTAACTCAGCCTAGTGAAAGCAAGTTGCGCCCATCAACCCGAATTCAATGCATCCAAACGCGGTTCTACGCCGTACAACCTCATTAGTGCAGCAGGAAATGTTTCTGCACTCAGATCTGAATGGGTTTACTCTATTGCCTTCCTCAGATTACTGCTTTAAATAAACATATTAGTCAGGAACAACTCTATATAATGGTTTTCATTCCAACACAAACAAAATGTGCAGTTTGCAGAAGTTATGTGTTTGCCCTTTCACTGACACCCTCTCTCCCCAGGAGCTGCAGTCCTTCCTCAGCTGATTCAGACAGCACTGTCCTTCCTGTAACACGTCCCACCGAGAATGGAAAGCTAGGCATCAATAACCTTCACTGGGTAACAGAACGACAGATTCAAAACCTTTACGATGCCCCCAGTGGAGAATTGAGTCCTGTGACAGGAGGGGACGCTAACCACGATACTGTGGAGGACAACAACATCGAAGGAAGCCCTTCAGCCTGTTGTGCCCGCACTTGTCCAACACAACTGCTCAACGACCTGAATCAAGTTTTCCATCGTTTAGCCCATAGTCTTACATTCCTTGTCATCACAGATTCACATCTGAATTTTTTCAAGTTAAAAGGGTTTCCACCTCTCTGACCCTTTCCACGAATCTACTCAAACCTTTATGCCTTTTCCCGAAATCTCTTGGCCCCAGTGTTCGATCCCTCCATCAATAACAAACGCTTCTTTCAGTCTACCCTATCCATATCCCTCATTACTTTGTACATCTCAGTCATGTCTTCTCCAATCTCCTCTGTTCGGTGATAAACAACCCCAGTCTGTCCAATCTCTCCTCATAAATGAAACTCTCCAGCCCAGACAATATCCCAGTGAATCTCTCCTTCAATGTTCCCATTGCGATCACATCACTGCTATACTGTGAATTGCAGAACTGCACACAGTACCCCAGCTAGAGCCGAATGAACTTTTTTTTCTATTCTTTTACTGTATAAGGGCGTCACTGCCTCGGCAGGATTGATTGCAATCCCTAATTGCACAGTGAACAGTTGAGACTCAACATATTGCAGTGAGTCTGGAGTCACATGGAGACCCGACCAGGTAAGAATGGCAGGTTCCATCCTTAAAGGACGTCAGTGAACCCAATAATTTTGTTTTTTCAACAATTGACCATGGATTTATAGGAGTTATTAGCTTCGTAATTCCAGATATTTATTGAATCTCAATTCTAACACATGGCATGGTTGGAGTCAAACCCAGGTCCCTGGTTCATATGCTTGGTATCTGAGTTAACAGTCCAGCAGTAATAGTGCTCGGCCATTGCAGAAAACCCGTGAAACTAATCTTTCCCAATGAAGTCGCTTTTCCTCGGTATTGTCCTGCGTCAATTTCCTGAGCTTGACCCCCCAATAATCTCTGCTCCATGTCGGGAAAAGCTGCTACCTGAGGATTGGCCTTACAACAGTGGTAACCAAATGGATCAACTGGTCTTCAGGTCCCGATTGTGGGCTTGGGGCACGTTCACCCAGCAACAGTGACTGCAGCAGCACGGAATGAATGGTATCAATGTGAGAGTCAGTGTTAGATTCTGCAGTGCCTTCATGAAACAGGAAATGACTCCACAACCACATGATGAAAAAGCAGCGCTCCGAAGGCTAGTGCTCATTTAAACCTGGTAGACTCTAACCTGGTGTTGTGTGATTTTTAAGTTTCCACACCATCGTCCACACCATCGTCTCTAAATTAATGAAATGGGGGTGTGGCACGAAAAGTTCAGTTTGTGATCGCAGGAGGGAGAGAAATCTCTGAGAACGGGTGGGTTTGAATTCGGACATATGAAACACAGAGATGTGAGCGAGCAGAATTTGAAGGAAAAAAGTCATCACCTTGGAGAAAATTACCATGTTAAAACAACTGATTCCTTCATGCTTCACAACAGCTGGTGCAGATAGAGAATTTACTGCCGAGACTAGGATTCGAACCGAGGTTGCTGCGACCACAACGCAGAGTACTAACCACTGTACGATCACGGCATCGCACATACAAGCACACTAATGGTGCTGCTCCAGTAGAATAAGAAATGTTAGGCAGAGCAAAAAATGCACAATATCAGTGCTTAGCGAACAGTGGCAGATATGTGGGAAATCTGAATGGGCTGACCGTTTAACATCGATACCCCCAGTGGCTGTGGTGATTCCATCATTAATATGCTGAAAGCTGAGATAAATAGATTTCTCCAAAACATAAAGACTCCGGGGACAATGCAGGTTTTGTTGAAATGTATGCTTCAATAACAATGCAGTTTAACATCGGCTCCTTCATCGGTTTCCCCACACAAGGCAGTAACCACTGCTGCCACACAATCCCAATTCCTAGCCCCAGAATCAGAGGAACTGAGTGGCGCAGTCGCGAAGATCCAACTTGAAATCGGGATGGGAATAAGGTCACAGAGATACTCGATGGCTCCGATGAATGCACGGTATTTCTATGACTGTTTAGAGGCACAAGCAATTCCGAGGTTGGGAGTGCTCATGGTCAAAGGCGGGGCGGAAGGGAAAATTTTTCCCGTTTATAATGACATAGCAATCTGCAGTGCATCTTGCTGAGACAGCTGAGTGCCACAACTGGAGCGTGGGCGGCTGGTTTAAGTTTGATTCTGCTTCACGATCACTCACTTGCCTGGAATGAATTGCGTTCACCATTTTTCTTTCCAATTGTTTGATATCTCCCTGCAGTCTGCGGCTTTCTTCCTCATGGTTAATTGCACGACGAACTGTTATATGATCTGCACACTGCTAAATGACGGTCATGACAAGTAAATATGAATCATTGATCGATATGAGAAAACAGTGGTACTCACAGCAAGCATGCTTCGTAGATTTGAAGGCAACATCAGAATTGTAGACAATGAGGAAGATTATCTAAGATTCAAAAGGATCTTAATCCAATGAGTCGATGGACTGAAAAATGTAACATGGAGTTCAATCTGGATAAATGGAATGTATTGCATTTTGGTAGATCAAAAAGAGTAGAGCTTTGCGTAGTGTTAGAAAACACGGAAGCTCGGGGTACAGGTACACAATTCCTTGTAGTTTGCATTGCACACAGACAGGATAGTTAAAAGCCCTTTGACACACTTCCCTTCATTGCTCAGTCCTTTGTGCACAGGAGTTGGGACGTTATGTTGAAGTTTTGCAGGACATTGATGAGGCCTCTTCTGGAATATTATGTCCAATTCTGGTCGCCCAGTTGGAGGAATGATATTATTCAGCTAGAGTAGGTTCAGAAAAGGTATTCACGCATGTTGTCTGTGGAAGGTTTGAGTCAAAATGAAAGGCTGGATAGGCTGAAACTATTTTCAGATTAGATGTTGGGGTGCTGGAAAACTACAACAGGTAAGGCAGCATGCGAGGAGCAGGAGAATCAACTTTTCACGCAAGTGTCATTCATCAGGCTCTTGCCCGAAACGTCGATTCTCCTTCTCCTCAAATACTGCCTGACCTGCTGTGCTTTTCCAGCACAGCACACTCTCGACTCTGGTCTCTCATCTGCAGTTTTCACTTTTTCCTATTGAGAATGGTTTCACTCTAGGTTAAGGATTTGAGCGGCGACCTGACAGAAGTTTATGAATTATAGAGAGGTAAGTTAAAGGTAACGATAGCTGCCTTTTCCCAGAAGGGGGAGTTCAAGGCGAGAGGGCACATGTTTAAGAGAAAAAGAGAGACATTGTAAAAAAGACGTGAGGCATTTCTTTTAGAGAGGGTGTTTTACGTGTGCAATTAACTTGCTGAGGAAGTGATGGACGAGGATGCATTTGCAACATTTGAAGGAAAATTGGATCCATCCATGAATAGGAAAGTGGGATTTTTAAAATAAAATCTTTTCTTTCATGCCTAGTACATCAGTTATTTCCCAGAGGACAGTTCGGAGTCAACCACGATATTACGTATCTTGAGTTTCACGTGGGATAGAACAGATGACTATGGCAGTTTGCTTCCCGAACTGGCATGAGTGAATCAGGTGGGAGTTTCCACACCAACTGAATCAGGTCATCACGAGAGTCTTCAAACTCCATCATCTGTCCTGCCAGAATCTGAACCCTTTGTCCCCAAAATATTACCTGGGATTTGGATTAACGATAAAGTAATAAAACTACATTATCACCGCTCAGCGGGGACAGCAGGAGTCAGATGTGACGAGATTAATGTGGCAGTAGATCAGCATGGATTGGTTGGTCTGACGGGCCTGTTTTCATGCTGTATGACTCTATACCTTACGTTATGGAACAGACAGTTGGTTGGGATTAACAGCAGCATTGACAGCATCATCGAACACCTGGTGGGATATGTCAATTCTCCGGAGGTGGTTTTGCTCAGTGATCCCTTCCCATCATGGGACTGGTGAACGGCCTCTCCCCAGTGTTACTGATTAAATGAGGTTCCATTTCTGTGGTTAATTGTATCTCTTCCAGCAGTTCCCACACTGCTCTGCTTTCTCTGTGGTATTGGCGTCATTTTTTCTACGCAGAGTGAACGATCCTTTCAAATTATGTCCACTCAGACACAAATGCTGTTTTCCATGTTGTGAATGTGTTTTCATTGTTTCTCATTCACCCACAGGGTGTGAGTATCACTGGTCAGGACAGCATTTATTCTTCACCCCTTGTTCGTTGCTACCTGACTGCATCACAAACCCGGGTGTGATCCCAGCCTCGGGTCTCTGTCTGTGGGCAGTCTGCACATTGTCTGTGTGTTTGCGTTTTTATTCCTCCCTCTGACCAAAGATGTGCCAGTTAAAGAGATCAACAATGGGAATTTTAGGCTTATGGGATAGGGAATCGCGTGGGGTCTGGTGGGATGCCCTCGGAGGAACCGTGTGGACGGAAACGGCCGACTAGCCTGCTTCCCCACACGTGCGGATTCTTGAATTAAGGGTCAGATAATGTTTTTCTGGTCTTGGAGTCTCTTGTAGGCAGGACTGGGTAAAGATGGTAGAATCCCTTGCATACGGCACATGAATGAGTGCGATTTCAGGAAATTAAAGTCATGATCTCTGTTCCTGAGGTCAGGCTTGAATTCTAGGTTTTATTCATCGAACTTAAACATTACCGGTTCGCTGTCCAAGTCCCCAAGGACAACTAGTTTAAAATATCAGCCCAACACCACCTTCTCCAGGTTGAAGTCTTTACTGTGGGAAGAAACTGATGCTGATCTGATGCAAGCAAAAGCAGCTGCCACCGCCAGTGTCGGAAACACAGATCCCAGTAGCAAAATCATCTTTTAAACCCACCACTGCAAAGTTAAGGGCTCAACACGCTCCCATTGTGCCACTCAGCTATCTTAGAAAGATGCACTGTAGATCGCTATGATAGTATAAACGGGGACAACTGTTCCCTTGATCAGGAGCATACTCAACCGAGGAATTTCTTGCGCCTCCATACCATCACAGAAGGACCGCACTGTCGCCTATTGCATCAATGGAGACAAAGAGTAACTCCGCACACTCATTCCCATCCCCATTTCCGGATGGATGTGGGCGGCCGATGTTAAGCTAAAATGCTAATGAAGCATACATTTCAACAATATCCTGTACTGTGCCCCGAGTCTTTGATGTTTTGTCGAAATCGATCAATCTCATTTTTCAACATTCTCATTCAAGGGAGCTCCACAGCATCCGAGGACATCGAACTGAAAGATTCAGCTCATTCTCAGTTCCCACATGTCTGTCACTGTTAGCTGAGTACTGATACGTACATTTGCTATTCTTCCGAACATTTCCTCTGCTGTATACTTATTGCTGCTTGCAAGCATCCTGTTCTGTGGTTACTGTGATCGTGGTCGTCTGTTTTTTGCATTGTGACCACAGTAACCTCGATTTGAAATCATATCACGGCACTAAGTGTTCTCTTCATTGTCCTTTGTGTGACACATCATAAGAAATTAATTGGTTTATCTTCAAATTTCGCATTCTCACATCTCTGCGTTTCATATATCAGGATTCAAACACACCCGTTGTCGGTGATTCCTCTCCTTCCCACGATCATTAAACCTCCTTTCCGTCCCTCCTCCCATTTCTCTGAGGCAATGCACAATCTATCACTCTCTTTCACATTCATACTGTTCTGTGAGTACTGCGGTCACTGTTGCTGGGTGAACGTGCACCAATCCCACCATCGGGACCTCCAAACAAGTCGATCCATTTGAATACCGCGGTTTTGAAATCAGTCCGCATGTAGCAGCTTTTCCTGACATCGGCCAGAGACAATTGGAGCGTCAGGCTCATGGAAAAGACCCAGGGCAGTTTTGGGAAAAAGTGATTTAATTGGAAATGATCAGCTTTTGTGGCTTTCTGCGTTGGTCTTGTGGTACTTTCATAGGACTGATAATCCAGAAACCGAGGTAATAGTCAAGATACTCGGGCTTGAGTCCCACCATGCCAGATTGTAAAATTTAGATTCAGAAAATACCTGCAATGAAGAATATAATGACTATTATAGATCCGTTGAC
This sequence comes from Hemiscyllium ocellatum, assembly GCF_020745735.1. Classification (NCBI taxonomy): domain Eukaryota; kingdom Metazoa; phylum Chordata; class Chondrichthyes; order Orectolobiformes; family Hemiscylliidae; genus Hemiscyllium; species Hemiscyllium ocellatum. The sequence continues at coordinate 31,358,302 of NC_083444.1, forward strand.
ATTTGTTGAAAAAAAGAGCAACTGGTTCACTGATGTCATTTCAGGATGGAATCTGCTGTCCTTACTTGGTCTGACCTGCATGTGACTTCAGACTCATAGCAATATGGTTGAGTCTCAACAGCGCTCTCTGCAATTATGAATGTGTAATAAATTCTGCTTAGCCAGAATCGCCCTCATACTAATACAGAAACTTTAAAACAAATGCTCATTAGGTTCAAGCAAGAGTGTTGTGTGCAGTTTTGTTTGTACATTGTCGCAGGAAAGTAATCACACTGAAAACATTGCAGGAGATATTTACCGGGATATTGTTTGGGATGAAGAGTTTCAGTTAGGAAGTAAAACAGGACAAAGTGAATTGTTTGTCGTAGTGCAAAGGAGATGTAGTGGAGACATGATTGGGTTAGGGTATGGACAGGGCTGACTGAATGAGTTTCCCATTGATGGAGGGATCGATTATCAGGGGCGAGAGATTTGAGGAGAAAGGCAGAAAGGTTTGAGAGGATGTGCGAAAATGGTTTATCAGCCAGTGGGTGGTTGGAATTTGGAATACACTGTCTGCATTGTTCAGAGTGGCAGACACTATTATAGCTGAAAATGTGTTGTTGGAAAAGCGCAGCAGGTCAGGCAGCATCCAAGGAGCAGGAGATTCGACGTTTCGGGCATGAGCCCTTCTTCAGGAAGAGGGCTCATGCCCGAAACGTCGATTCTCCTGCTCCGTGGATGCTGCCTGACCTGCTGCGCTTTTCCAACAACACATTTTCAACTCTGATCTCCAGCATCTGCAGTCCTCACTTTCTCCGAGACACTGTTATAGCCTGAATAAACATTCAGATGTGAACTTGTGATGCCAAGGCATATACGGCTGTGGGATAAACATTGTGAAATGGGATTCAGTTCATTAGGCAGGTGTTTTTGACAAGTGTGGCCACAATTGGTTGAAGGGCCTCTTTTGACACTGTTGGCCTCGGTAGTATAGTAGTTAGTGTCCCTGGCTGTGACAGGGCTCAATTCTCCACTGGGGACAGTGAAAATATTTTAAACCTGTCGCTCCATTCCCAAGTGCGGGTACTGATAGTTGTCCTTCCATTCTCGATAGGGCATGTCACATGAAGGACAGTGCTGCCTGTATCAAGGTGGGGAAGGACTGCAGCTCTCAGGGAGGCAGCGTGTCAGTGAAAGCGCAAACACGTGACTCCTGCAAACTGCACATTGTTACTGTGTTGGAACGAAACGCATTTGACAGACTTGTTCTGGATTGAAATGTTTATTGGAAGCAGGAAGGTGAGGAAGAAACAGCGTAAAAATATTTAAATATGAGTGCAGAAACATTTCCCGCAGCACGAATCAGATCGTAAAGCACAGAGTAACTTTTCGATACATTGAATTTGGGTTGATTTGCTTTGATGAGGCAGAGTTACCAGGATATAAAGCCATTAAAAATGATACAGGTTTTGCTCACATTGATGGAACATTGGCTCAGTAATTCGCACTGCTGTTCGGTCTGAGGTTTATGTTGATTGGCAAAGTTAAATTGCCCTCTCGTGTCCAGGGAGTGATTTAAGTAAGTTTAATGAATTAGCCACGGGTAACTGGGGTACAAGGTCAGAAGTCACAGTACACCAGGTTATAGCCCAACAGGTTTATTTGACATCACAAGGGGGAAGGTTGCCCCTTCTTCTGGTGAAATATAATGAAATACGGAGAAGAGCTAGGTCTGGGTGAGTTGCTCTTCAGAGAGTCTACACTGGCTTGATTGACTGAAATGCTCTTTCTGCACTGTCAGATTCTGTGATTCTATGAATTGATAATGACGGAGTTTACTGGGGTGCAAAGCGATTAGAGAAGATGCTGATGGGGGTGTACTGAGGATGAGATTTTATTCATTTGTCTTCTTGGAAAACTGAGAACAGTTATCCCTGAACCAAGGAAGACTTAATGGGTTTTTTTCAGGCTATGAAATGTTTGGACAGAGTAAATAGGTGGAAAATTCCCTCTTTCAAGTAAGTAATCATCTAGATGTCAGGCATTCAATTCCTTTGATAAAGCCTTTAAAGGACAAAGAAATGATGAGAACAGAATTGCTGTCACTCGGAGAATCTGTTTTTCAAAGTATTTGGAAAGGCACATTTGGTGACATGCAAGGAATAACTTTCACAAGGAGAGAGACAGCGTGTGTCTCGGTAAAGGTGTAGGGGTAGGATGAAGTCGGTCGGAAGTTTGGTTGACTTTAAATGTAAATAAATTTCTTTAATGTGTGCTGCTGAATAAGATTCGGTTCCAAAACTCTGCATTTTGTAAGATTTGGCATAATATTCCACCTAAAACATTGTAAATGAACTGAATGGATTTTTATTTACTGTGAAGGGAAGATATTACATAATGGATAGGAAGTGACCAGTTGCTTGGAGATCGACTTGCTGCTTTCATCACATGCGTTAAGAATGTGAGAACAAACACCATGATGTTTGGTCCATTTAATACTCAGTGAAATCTGCCAAAGCAACGAGCAACAAAACTGGTGGGTTTTCTTTTGCACTTTAACCCTCTGTTTTTCTAAGCAGTATTTTCCTGAAGCTGATTCATTGGAATTTGCTGTTATTATAATTCTGGTGAAAGCAGAAACACAATGGTGTGGATTCGATTCCGCTATGGAACTTTCTCATCCATGACTTTCACTACATGTAACCTGATGAGGTCACATGTCACCTCTCTACAAAATGTGCTGAGGAGACTGAGCGATTATAGTGGTGGGTTATTGTACCGCTCTGCTCCACATTCACGGGATCGAGTCACACTCTGGTTACTAACTTTACAGCACCGGTCTAGCAGATTTTGTTTGCATCTCACACTCTGGTCTACAATGGATCGAGAATCTTGTTCTTACCCTTCACTGCACGGGAGGTTCACAAATAATTGACAACACATTAAATTCGAAATGAAGAGTGACAGCAGTCATTTTATTCAATTTTAGATGAAATTGGTGTAATGAGAAGGAACGCATTTTTCTTTCTCCCCTGCATTCCACCTTGTGTTGCTATGAATTTACATCAAAAGAAAGAGAAAAAATAACAAGAGATCGGGAGCACAAGTTTATCCAGTGGGTTGTTCATGAGCATTTTAACCTAATACTTCATGCAAAGACCTGATCAGTATTTCAAACCGTCACTCGGAATTGGAACCGCAGAACATTTCTCCAATGAAACAAACATTTCATTATTTCACAAATTTCTGCTGTTTGTGAATCATACAACGATCCAACATCCAGTGTGATCACTGACTTGCCAACTGTATAAGACCTAGCAACTTCCTTCAGCAATCACAGCTTCTGTACACAGCCACCTGTGCTGGGCCCAGTGTCATTTGTTGCCCCCAAGTCACAGCACATTTCTTCTGGCAGAGTTTATGAGCCTTGTTTCTGATCTGCCTGACCTGTTTATTAAACCTTTACTGTCACGTCATCCCATCCCCTCACAATTCTGAACTTATGAATAAAATAAGGCGTTAGACGCAAATGTTAAACCAAGTGGAAGTATGCTATTCAGCCCAAGGAGTCTGCTCAACCATTCAACGAACTCATGGATGATCTGATTTGGAGATGCCGGTGTTGGACTGGGGTGTACAAAGTTAAAAATCACACAACACCAGGTTATAGTCCAACAGGATTAATTGGAAGCACACTAGCTTTCGGATCGATGCTCCTTCATCAGGCGATAGTCACCTGACTATCACTTGATGAAGGAGCGTCGCTCCGAAAGCTATCGTGTTTCCAATTAAACCTGTTGGACTATAACCTGGTGTTGTGTGATTTTTAACATAGTTGATCTTACAATCTTGAATTCATTTCTGCTCATTTAGCTCGACAATGTTTCATAATCTTTCTGATTAATTATCTGGCACAGTTTGAAAACACCCAAACACACAGTTTCAACAGCGGTTACTGGAAAATGACACAGATTCTTTGACCCCTGAGCAAAGAAATTACTCCTCATTTCTGAATTAAATGGGCAATATCTAATTCTGAGATTATGTCCTCTAGTTCTCTCCTCAGAGCATAGGGCAAGCCACCTGCCCGTATCTACCCTGTCAAGATTCCACGAATATTGAACATTTATAATTGTTATTATGTGATTATAAAGTTCCCCTCCATCTCCTTTGTTTCAAGGACAGTAATCCCAGCCTAACCAATCATTCCACAAAGTTCTACTGTATACAGAGTTATCAACATGTTAGTAAGTCTGCGCTGTCCCTTACAGTGGCCTTACATATTATTAAGACAGGTGGAGAAATTTCAGCGAGGAAACGGGTTGAAATGTTCGGCGCAGACGGAAATTGGAACTTGAAATCAGAAAGCGATTAGAATCGGATTGACCCACAAGGACCAAATACAGGGAAAATAACTCTGACAAATGATTGTCATTCAATGTCTTCAATGTAACTGAATTCCTCCGTGTAATCGTGCTGGGAGCTAGTATTTAGGAGGATTGGAACCTGACCGTCCATATAAAGAAATTGACGACAAAATCATGTCCGTCAGTCGACTTTGTTTGATTATTAACTCAACTCTTGTCACAGTAAGGCCTACATCATCTGCAATGCACAAATTAGATATTAAACAAAACTCTTTCCATTTGCCTGGGTGGGTGCAGCTTCAATACCGCTGAAGGAACTGGGCACCCTCCACGAAAATGCAGTCACTTAACTGTACATTGTTCAACACCTGAATATTTATTCCCTTAACTGCTAAGGCACAATTGCAGCAGAGTGCACCACCTAGAAGATTCACTGGAATAAGTCATTCAGGCTTTGTTGATAGAACCTTCAAAGATCAAAAACTATACCGACTATCAGGACAAGTTTGAAGATGCACTGAAACTTCACCATTCGCAAATGACCCTCCAAGGCACATACCAGCATGAATTGAAGAGGAATCAGTGGTAAATTCATTGAATGGTGAAATAGTTTGATGGGCAAAGATTTATACTTCAGCCCTCTATCTTTCATCTTTCAATTTTTCAAAAAGGTAGATTATTGCATGGACCAGACTTGTGCTCATTTCTGCTGATCAATTCCAACACCGCAGCATTGTTAAAATGCTGCTTTGATCACTGCCGCATTGATGTTCAAAACAAAAGTAAAATTGGTTAGCTTCCAGGGGAATTAACTGTGGGGTGGGAACGTGCCGAATATTGCAAAGTGTCTCTGCTGTCATGATGGTGCTCGCCTTCCGTGCAGAAAATCGCAAACAGCTCGACTGTTACTTTAGGTTCCACGCAAGTTGAGTTTTTACTGGAACCGAATGGAGGCGGTTATTTCATCGCTGTTGTGAAACAAAGTCCTGTATTGAGTCGATTCATCGTTATTTGGCTCTCTGGCGAATGAGAAAATCATTCCAATGAATTTCGATGTCATATGTTATTGAATTTCTCCCATTGCCTTCATTTCCATCCTAGAGACATCGGAAGGGAAAGGGCATCTAATCCAGACTGTAGTTGGTGAAATTCACTTTTTTATGGCCCATGCTTATTATATTCTTTCTTTCTCTCTTTTCAGCATTGTCTGGGAAGTGGTGGTGCAATAACGCTGCGGTATGTTTGAAAAAGTAGTTTGGAATGGCCCTGTTGTTAGTTGTGAGATTACTTGATGCCTCATGACCTCGGACTGTCTCACATTTCGCATTCATGCTTCGCTGTGTCTGAACATGCATTAGGTATGCCAGTTTTGTTTGTGTTCCGTGTTAAATGCTTTCTGTTTGCGATTCGCTCAATACATTACGAGTTAACAGGGGTTCTGAGGCAACTTGCAGCAGCAAAAATCCTCAACTGAGGATCTGGGAAAATTTCACGAAGTATGGTCAATCACAGCAAAAGTAAGGAAGTCGTTCGTTTCTGCAGTGTTTCACAATACTACCTTTCCCGTGAGCAGTCGAACAGACTAAATGATTGTGCCACAGACTGCGAAGGCAAGCTCCGCTAAAAAGTAATCCTTTAAAACCGGTGTAAACAACACAAAGTTATTGGGGTACACCGCGTGGAAACAGATACTTCGCTGTATCTCATCCATGCTCACCTCTCAGCCAAAATTAAACAAGTCCCGTTCCCCAGCATTTGGCCTCAATCCCTCTCAACCCATCCTATCCAGAAACTGATCCGATTACCTTTGCATTTTTCTGAGTGCAAAAGCCTTCTCCACTTCCTCTGGGAGCTCATTCCATACACGCACAACGTTGTGTGTGGGAAATGTGCCTCAGGTCCTATGTCAATTTCAGACCACTCACCTTAAACCTATGCTCTCGAGTTTCCAACTCACCCCAGCTTGGGTAAAACTCGTAAATGCTCAGTTCACAACCCTTCCATAAAATCATTTCGCAGCCGTGATGCTGCCGGGAAAGTTGTCCCAGCCTATTCCACCTCACTCTACAGTGCAAACATTGACCACATCCTTGTCTATATTTTGTCATCAATTTCACGTCCCCCTTTTGTTTTTTTAACTTTTTCAAGATGTCAATTACCCTGGACAACAATGAGCTATTGGAAAAAGAAAGGTGAAACGGAAAATGTCTTCAACTTTCAGTGCTGGCTGCCACAGCGCCGCAGCGCGACCGCCCGCGGCTTGTTTCTGTAGTGTAGTGGTCATCACATTCGCCGCACACGCGAAAGGTCTCCAGTTCGAAACTGGGCCGAAACTGCTTTGTTCTTCAACTGCAGCCTTTTACATGGACTTCCTTGCTTGCTGCAAAACCTGCCTTCGAAATTGCTCGAACAAATCTGCTCTCTTCGTGAAATGTAATGCAATTCCATTCAATCAGTTTGCAAAGCATTGTAAAGTTTTTCTCCAACCTGGATCTGATCATATGACATTTTGTTTCAGAGTGCAGTTACCGCGTTCTGAATCTTCCACAAAAAGCAATACCGCATTTGCATTCCTTGCGCAGGCGGGCCGGTTCAAAGACAGGGAAGAAGCTGATGCGCTGGCGCCACAGTACACCACGGATTCCTGAACTACTCTGTCTGTCAAATGTAGCCCAAACACGCCTCTGAAAGGCCTCATTTGGAAGCTGTCTGTCGTTATTCAACGTGCGAGAATTGGCAGCAGAGGTGCTGGCTCATGGTTTGGATCAGTTCGCACGTTAGTGACTCATTCAATCAGCAACAGCAATGAAAGAAATTACACTCTCAGAGGAACCTCTGGGCTTGTGCTTTCATAACGTCGCTAGTATTAAGGTGCATCTCGAGATCTAAGCCGTGTTGGAACTGAAACGGAGGAATCGACAGAGAGGCTGCAGAATGACATCGCATCCTTTTGGTTTTCTTTAAATCACTGACGAGCAGGAAAATGTGAGTGAGTGGGAAAGTGAGGCAGTTGCAGCTCTGGTGAAACTCCTTCTTTGTGAGTCACTCAGTAACAAGAGACGTGAAGGTGACTCAGACGTGAGAGCTCTTCACATCGAGAACAAAAAGCACTCAAGGGCAGTTAGCACCTCTTCCAGAGTGGGGGTGGGGTTAGTAGTAACTTCTGTTACTATGTTCAGAAACTGCCTTTTGGATTGACGTGGACAGAAACTGCATTTCCAATAAGCACCATGGCGTTTAGCAAAATTTATTGAGTCGCTTCTCGTCAATTCCCACACAGGTTTCCAACTCAGTTGATATCCATGTGGCTCATGTCCAGGTGTGAACATCTCTGCAGCAAATGATACGGTTAGGGTAAAATGCAAGGAAAGTGGCATCTCCAACTGGCGCCGAGGTCAGAGCATTCTCACAATGTGATCTGTCGTTCTCGGATTGTAATGCTACCTCCGGTTTTAGGGTAGAGAACATTCTTTGGGACTCTTATCCTGCAAAACAGACACAGTGACTGAAACTATGCTGCACGGTATGATGTGGAACACGGTCTGCTCAGCTTTGTGCATTTTCCCTGTAGTCCGGTGTGTTTCGTGTTCCGTGTAAACGTTAAAGTTGTCCTGTTTCAAGCAATGGGTGAAATCATTCAGCAAAGCAAGAATCGAAATTGAAGTCATGTCAAGCAGGTCATGGTTATTTGACCAAATCATAACCGAACATATATTCTCACGCAGTCACAGATACATTTGTAGCTGAAAAGATTCTGAGAAGATTGACTCAACTTCCCATTGATTTTTGTCTGGATTGACGGGCTCCTTCTTTGTGATTCACACAGCAACCAGAGACATGAAGGTGACTCAGGCGGAGAACTGTTCATTTCGAGAACAAAGAGCACTCACGTACAGTTAACACCTCTTTGACATCTTCTGGTTTGGGGTAGGGTAATCACCTTTTGACTTCTATTAATATACTTAAAAACTGAAAGTTGTCCTGTTTCGATCAAAGGATGAAATCATTTCCCAAAGCAATAATCCAAATACCAGTAATATCATGCAGCTCACGGTCTCTTTGTCGAATCATAATCGAATATACATTCTCTCACACAGACATTACATTTGTGGCATTAACGAATGTCAGAAATTTGATTCAGCTTTCCAATGATTTTTGGCTGGATTGAAAGTTTGTTGCGAAATTGATATTGTAGTCAGGCATATCCCTGCAGCTGTGCCAGCAGGAGAGGGATCGCAGAACTGTTTCCCTGTGACTTTGCTTCTAATGTTTCACAGGAGTACCATGGAAGGTGTAAAGCAATGTGCTGCAGCTGTGGCTGGTTTCGTGGCCAAGTGACCGAAGGTGCCGGTTTCCCATTCTAAGGTGGCGTGTGTTCAGATCCGACCGCTGCCCTTTATAGTTGCGTTGCCTGTTTTACTGTAGCGTGTTAAATGCTGCTGTGTTTAAACTCCAACACAACCATATCGTTTTGCTTTTGGAAATGTACCTCTGATTTGGGAGAGTGCACACTCTCCATCCTGTCAATGTCCATGCTATAATGATCACGTTTGCGTCCCACATGAAATGTCCCGGTCTCAAGCGGTTCCACTGCTGCATCATGTTCCGGCCAAGTTGTGTTGTTCACTGTTTTCACTGAAACCTAACGGAGATTGGTATTTCATCGCTGTTGTGAAACAAAATCCTGCAGTGACTTTACTTCTCATTATGTGGTGTTCCGGCGAATGGGAAAATAATTCCAGTAAATTGTGATGTCATATGGTCTTAACTTTCTTTTATTTCATTCACTTCTGCTCTGGAGACGTGGGCTGCAGGCATTGCCGCATTGTTGATCGGATGGGCAAACTCATCTAATCGACTGTGTTTGGGAATCTTCACTTTTCACGGCCCATTCATGTTCGTTTCTTTCTTTTCCCTCATTTTGGAGTTTTTTGGGAAGTGGCGGTGCATGAAGTTTCCAATACATTTTGGGAGTGCAGTTTGGAATTGCTCTGAAGGATCTGGGAGCTGTTTATGGATGATTGCCCTCGGACTGTCCCCAGAACAGCATTCATACTTCAATGTTTCTTAAAATGCATTTTAAACAAACTCCCATTTACCAGCATCTGGCCCCTATTCCACTAAACCCTTCCTATCCAGAAACTCATCCGGTTGCGTTTGAAATCTTCTGAGTGTACTCGCCTCCTCCACTTCCTCTGGTAGCTGATACCATACCCGCACAACCTTCTGTGTGGGAAAGCTGCCTCAAGTCCCTTTTATATTTTACCCGTCCCACTTTAAAGCTATGCTCTCCAATTTTTAACTCGTCCCATATTGCAGAGATCAATAATTCAAATTTTTCTGTTGATAAACCTTCCTTAAGGTCATGGCCGACGATGAAGGGAAAGTTGTCCCAGCATGTTCAGACTCGCCGGACATTCCAAACTGTGCAACCCTGACAACATCCTTGTCTATATTTTGTCAGCATTTTCACATGATTTTGTTGTGGTTCTGCTCGACGAGCTGGAAGTTTTTGCTGCAAACGTTTCGTTCCCTGGCTAGGGAACATCATCAGTGCTGTTGGAGCCTCCTGTGAAGCGCTGCTTTGATGTTTCTTCCGGTATTTATATTGGTTTGTTCTTGCCGCTTCCGGGTGTCAGTTTCAGCTGCAGTGATTTGTATGTGGGGTCCAGGTCGATGTGTCTGTTGATGGATGTTCTTGCCGTTTCCGGGTGTCAGTTTCAGCTGGAGTGGTTTGTATATGGTGTCCAGGTCAATGTGTCTGTTGATGGAGTTTAGGGATGAATGCCATGCTTCTAGGAATTCTCTGGCTGTTCTCTGTCTGGCTTGTCTTATGATAGTGGTGTTTTCCCAGTCAAATTCATGTTGCTGGTTGTCTTAGTGCATGGCTACTAGAGATAGCTGGTCGTGTCGTTTTGTGGCTAGCTGATGTTCATGGATGCGGATTGTTAGTTGTCTTCCTGTTTGTCCTATATAGTGTTTTGTGCAGTCCTTGCATGGTATTTTGTAAACTACGTTAGTTTGGCTCATGCTGGGTATTGGGTCCTTTGTTCTAGTGAGTTGTTGTCTGAGCGTGGATGTTGGCTTGTGTGCTGTTATGAGTCCTAAGGATCGCAGTAGTCTGGCTGTCAGTTCTGAGACGCTCCTGACGTATGGTAGAGTGGCTAGTCCTTTTGGTTGTGGCATGTCCTCGTTCCTCGGTCTATCTCTTAGGCATCTGGTGATAAAGTTGCGTGGGTATCCGTTTTTGGCAAATACCTTGTATAATAGCCATACTCTCAGACAACCAGAAAAATGAATTTGACTGGGAAAACACCACTATCATCGGACAAGCCAGACAGAGAACAGCCAGAGAATTCCTAGAAGCATGGCATTCATCCCCAAACTCCAACAACAGACACATTGACCTGGACACCATATACAAACCACTACAGCTGAAACTGACACCCGGAAGCGGCAAGAACAAACCAATATAAATACCGGAAGAAACATCGAAGCAGCGCTTCACACGAGACTCCAACAGCACTGATGATGTTCCCTAGGCAGGGAACGAAACGTTTGCAGCAAAAACTTCCAGCTCGGCGAGCAGAACCACAACAACGGACACCCGAGCTACAAATCTTCAATCAGATTTTAAACATGATTTTATTAATTTTCCAATGATGCCAATTACGCTGGGGAATAACCAGCTCCTGGAAACAGAAAGATGAAGCGTTGAACGGCTGTAAATTTTAGTGCCAGCCGACTCTGAACACCAGCTGCTGGCGGCGATGCTTCCTGTAGTGTAGTGGCTGTTAGAGTCACCTCATTCCCGAAAACTCCCTACTTCAAAATCGGGCAAGAACAGCCTTATTCCCGACGGCAGCCTTTCAGACTGACATGAGCAGAGCTTTGTAACTTGCTGTTCACGTCAGCAAACCTAGCTTTGAATTTGCTCGCTCATACATGCAAGAGTGGTGAAAAGGAACACGTTCCCGTTTCATTACTGTGTGAAACATTGCTACGGTTTTGTCCAACCGGCTCCTGAATATGCACAGATGTGTACAGCATTGATGGCCATTCTGTTTTAGAGTGGAGTTACCGTGCTCTGATCCTTCCACTCAAAGCAGTACCCCACCAGATGAAAAGGAACCATCACAAACTGGATGATACCCAGGCCCATCGAGGTGACTGCCTGAGTTACATCGGTATGGCTCTGGGACTGGGATAATTCTAGCCCATGGATTGACAGAAATTGGAAATTAAATACAGCGCTTCAGGCTGTTCAGTCCAACTGTATACCATTAAGACACAGTGTGCATAGCATTCCCTACATAGAACCACTTCATCAAGTCCTCCCTGTCAATCTATCCAAAAACTTAATTTTTGTAACTCATCTTCCATTTTCCCAGCTAATATGAACGTCTTATTTTCGTCTTCCTGTTGTGGTTCTGTTCGGCGAGCTGGGAATTTGTGTTGCAAACGTTTCATCCCCTGTCTAGGTGTCATCCTCAGTGCTTGGGAGCCTCCTGTGAAGCACTTCTGTGATGTTTCCTCCGGCATTTATAGTGGCTTGTCTCTGCCACTTCTGGTTGTCAGTTCCAGCTGTCGGCTTCAGTGGCCAGTATATTGGGTGCAGGTCGACGTGCTTATTGATTGAATCTGTGGGTGCTTCCATGGACACCAACTAGCCACGAAATGACACGACCAGCTATCCTTAGTAGCCACACGCGCAGATGACAAGCAACAAGAGTTTGACTGGGACAACACTACTATTATATGTCAAGCCAAACAGAGAACAGTCAGGGAATTCGTAGAGGCATGGCACTCATCCACAGATTTCTGCAGTCTGTTCACTGGAACATTCACACTCTTGTGTGTGTGAGTTTGCGTGTGTCTGTGTTGGTGCTTTACCACACACAATGTTGTTTGAAACCTTTACTCACTGACATATGAGATAAGACCATAAGATCATAAGACATAGGAGTGGAAGTAAGGCCATTCGGCCCATCGAGTCCACTCCGCCATTCAATCATGGCTGGTGGGCATTTCAACTCCACTTACCCACATTTTCCCCATAGCCCTTAATTCCTCGAGACAACAAGAGTCTATCAATCTCTGCCTTGAAGACATCTAGTGTTCCGGCCTCCACTGCACTCTGCGGCAATGAATTCCACTGGCCCACCACTCTCTGGCTGAAGAAATGTCTCCGCATTTCTGTTCTGAATTGACCCCCTCTAATTTTAAGGCTGTGTCCACGGGTCCTAGTCTCCTCGCCTAACGGAAACAATTTCCTCGCGTCTACCCTTTCCAAGCCATGTATTATCTTGTACGTCTCTATTAAGTCTCCCCTTAATCTTCTAAATTCCAATGAATACAATCCCAGGATCCTCAGCCGTTCCTCATATGTTAGACCTACCATTCCAGGGATCATCTGTGTGAATCTCCGCTGGACACGTTCCAGTGCCAGTATGTCCTTCCTAAGGTGTGGGGACCAAAACTGGACACAGACTCCAAATGGGGCCTAACCAGAGCTTTATAAAGTCTCAGTAGCACAACGGTGCTTTTATATTCCAACCCTCTTGAGATAAGTGGCAACATTGCATTCGCTTTCTTAATCACGGACTCAACCTGCATGTTTACCTTTAGAGAATACTCGACTAGCACTCCCAGATCCCGTTGTACTTTGGCTTTATGAATTTTATCACCGTTTAGAAAGTAGTCTATGCTTTAATTCTTTTTGCCAAAGTGCAAGACCTCGTATTTGCTTACGTTGAATTCCATCAGCCATTTCCTGGACCACTCTCCCAAACTGTCCTGATCCTTCTGCAGCCTCCCCACTTCCTCAGTATTACCTGCCTGTCCACCTAACTTCGTATCATCTGCAAACTTCGCTAGAATGCCCCCAGTCCCTTCATCCAGATCATTAATATATAATGCGGACAGCTGTGGCCCCAACACTGAACCCTGTGGGACACCGCTCGTCACCATCTGCCATTCCGAAAAAGAATGGCATTCCGAGAAAAATATGTTCTCTTTATGTCTAAATGAATTTAGTGACTGTTGGATCTTTATATCATGTTTGATTTGTCTCACAGATCTTCAGTTCTTTCAAACTATTTCTCTGTGAAATGATTTTCATATATTATCGCGGTCCATACTGTGTAAAATCTCAGATCAAACAAATCCAATTTCAGAAAGACACCCTTTCTCATTTCCACACCTCCTGCCAAACAAATGGTCGAATCATCTCGAAAGATACAAAAAGCACCCTCAAATGTGAAAAGGAATCTGAGACATTGTGTGTCCTGTGGTGCAAAAGACCCCCCCCCCCAACCAACCCACACAGAAGGATGTTACACAAGAGATGATGCCCTTTGCTGCTCCTGGATATCAATGGTGATGAAGGGCAATGGTGAAGGTTGTTAACAATCAGAAGTGCTGTTTTTTCCCACAAGCTGACAAGCTTAAATTACTGACAGTGTGGCAACAGGCCCTTCGGCCCAACAAGTCCACATCGACCCACGGAAGCGCAACTCACCCAGACACATTCTCCTCCATTTCCCCCTTCACCTAAAACTACGGGCAATTTAGCGTGGCCAAATCACCTGACCTGCACATTTTTGGATTGTGGGAGGAAATCAGAGCACCCGGAGAATAGCCACACAGACAATGTTCAAACTCCACACAGAGAGTTACCTGAGCGGGGATTTGAACCTGGGTCTCTGGCGCTGTGCCAAGTGTGCCACCGTGCCGCTTCTTGCGTTGCTGAAGCAGCATTCAACCAGGCAAGTGGAGAGGATTGTTTATCATACCTGACTTACATCTTGTAAGGTGGGGAGTCAGGAGGTGAGTTGAGCGCTGCAAGACTTTTTGCCTCTGCCCTGATCATATATCAACAGTTGTACGGTCAGTCCTGTTCAGTTTCTTATCAACTTTACAGCCCGGAATGCTGCTCATGGAGGATTCAACAATGATCTTGCTGTTGAATGTCAACAAGCAATGCTCAGGTTTTCTCTTGTTGAAGATGGTCTTTGCCAGGCACGGATGTGATACAGCTGTTACTTGCCACTTGTGCAGATTTTAGATGCTGGCCAGGTCTTGCGACATGTGGGTATGCGATTTTTGAGAACATTTTTAGCTTAGGTTAGGGTTCAGATTGTAAGATTGTTCTCAGTGAGAACAAGCCTACCAGCTCAGCGAGCAAACTTACAACCTGAACATATGGATATGCGCTACATCAGTATCCGAGCTGTTGAAAATGATGCTGAATATGATACAATCGTCAACCAACATCCCTACCTCTGAAGGGAAAGTGATTGGCGAAACAGCTAAAATGGTTGGGCCAAAGACTCGACCCTGAGGAACTCCCCTCTAACTAAGAAGGCCTGGATTCTCAAGCCCCTACCTGCTTCACAAGTGGGACATGACAGTCTGAACAGGTTGGTAAAAAATGTTACCTGCAGAAAAATCCAGAGTTTCAGGTAGACTGCTGTTTCTTTCGAGGACCAGCTGAGGGTGAAGCTGTTATAAAGCTATCGCTGAGGACACTGCAGCACCAGGGTAAAGGGTTCTGAAGAAGATGCACACAGAACTGGAATGGTTCACTCTGTTTCTCTGTCCACATTTCCTGCCAGACCCTGCTGACCTCCAGCGCTGTCTGATTTACTGTCAGATTTTCAGCATCTGCATGAGTCACCCTTCGGCCCCGCCCGGCACTGTGACGTCACGGGCCGTCTGCGCATGCGTCCAGATCCCCGGCCAAGATGGCGGCGGTTCATCTCGGAACTGCGATACATTTAACCGCAAGTTATTTATCAAGGTGCTCGCTTCTCGCTGAAACGGTTTATAAACGTTTTCCAGCCCCTGCAGCCTTACCATGTGGAAAAACGCATCTCTTCCCGTTTCCAACGGAGATAGAGTCGGTAGTTTATGTGCTGCCCTCGCCTGTCGTGAATATAGAGAGCTTTCCCCACCGCGGGCCATGCTGGGTATCTACACCCGCCATTGAAGTCAGTTATGACAGAGGATCGATTCTGTTCGTGAATAACTTTTTCCCCCTGTATTCCAACTTTTTGTTTTCCAAATAATCTTTGGAAGAACAAAATTGGCAGTTAGAAAAATATCTTAAAATGGGATTCAACTATCAAATCTCTCAAATCGTCCCTACAACATAACCTTGTCATTAAATTACGAGATCTCTCAAATCATTTTGTAAATTCCCGTCCTGGGTTCGTGGTGATCGATTTTGTAAACTCCTTTACCAGGTGGATGTTTAGCACTCAAACCAAGAGATATATTTGTTTATTCTGAATGTCTCTCAACATGTGTCTTCTGGCATCTCATTTTGCAGAGAAATGGAAGTAATGCAAACTGAAGTGTTCCTATGATTCCAGTTCTGTGCTATCTTCTCAGCTACAAGTTCGAGCCGGAGAGTTTACATTGAAGGACAATGAAATTGGTTCAGAGGTGAATATTATGAAATATTCATCTATAATTCAATACTGAACTTGCTTTGCTGTGGTTCATTGGTCAGGCCCTGGTGTGATCCCTTTACTGGGGATCTGAATCCATGTCCATCCATTGCTCTGTACATCCCTGTCCTCCACGACAATCTCTTTAACATTGTCCAACCTGCGCCCCCTTTATTAATGTGGATTTTAACTGGATGTGACAGTTTATTGTTATTCCTTTCAGTCATGTTCAATTGAGGGTTTCATCACTGGATGTCCCTAAGGTATGTGCTGTTAATTTATTCCACTCGTTTATGTGGTCTCCTTCACAAACACCACTCAGACATTCCTATGGTCCTGCTTGCTTTTATTCTTCATGCTCCCTCTTACACACTGTATTCCCTTCCCTGTTCTTACCACCCCACCTCCCCTTCTCCTTTCTTATCTATCCACCTCCCCCCTTTGTGCAGTTAGCCTGAAACCAAACGGTGTTAGCCTTACAGTAAATCAGGAACATGCTGAACTGTATTATAGATGATATGACAATAAATGCTAACTGGACACTTAGGAACAATGGGAGAAATATGGTTTTGTACAAACAGAATATTTTTAAATCTGTTGTATTCTATATTTTCGTATGAGCATAAGTGGCAGTATAGATCAGGGTGTGGGAGGCTGTTGGTGGTGGAAGATATTTAAAATTTCAGAGGGCATTTGGACAAGGTTCAACAGGGGCTAAAGTAAAGCGAGGGAGAGAAAAGAGCCCCTGAAAGGTCATTGAAGCCGCATATATGGAATCACAGTTGATGTGGAGATCGGAAAAATAAGTGTTAGAATTGTTGTGGTTCTGTTCGCCGAGCTGGAAATTTTTGCTGCAAACGTTTCGTTCCCTGGCTAGGGAACATCATCAGTGCTATTGGAGCCTCCTGTGAAGCGCTGCTTTGATGTTTCTTCTGGTTTTTATAGTGGTTTGTTCTTGCCGCTTCCGGGTGTCAGTTTCAGCTGTAGCAGTTTGTATGTGGGGTCCAGGTCGATGTGTCTGTTGATGGATGTTCTTGCCGTTTCCGGGTGTCAGTTTCAGCTGTAGTGGTTTGTATATGGTGTCCAGGTCTATGTGTCTGTTAATGGAGTTTGTGGATGAATGCCATGCCTCTAAGAATTCCCTGGCTGTTCTCTGTCTGGCTTGTCCTATGATGGTAGTGTTTTCCCAGTCAAATTCATGTTCCTAGTTGTCTGAGTGTATGGCTACTAGGGATAACTGGTCGTGTCGTTTTGTGGCTAGCTGATGTTCATGGATGCGGATTGTTAGCTGTCTTCCTGTTTGTCCTATATAGTGTTTTATGCAGTCCTTGCATGGTATTTTGTAAACTACGTTAGTTTGGCTCGTGCTGGCTATTGGGTCCTTTGTTCTAGTGAGTTGTTGTCTGAGTGTGGAAGTTGGCTTGTGTGCTGTTATGAGTCCTAAGGGTCGCAGTAGTCTGGCTGTCAGTTCTGAGACGCTCCTGACGTATGGTAGTGTGGCTAGTCCTTTTGGTTGTGGCATGTCCTCGTTCCGTGGTCTATCTCTTAGGCATCTGGTGATAATGTTGCGTGGGTATCCGTTTTTGGCGACTACCTTGTATAGGTGTTCCTCTTCCTCTTTTCGCAGTTCTGGTGTACTGTAGTGTGTTGTGGCTCTTTTGAATAGTGTCCTGATGCAGCGTCGTTTGTGTGTGTTGGGGTGGTTGCTTTCATAGTTTAGGACTTGGTCTGTGTGTGTTGGTTTCCTGTGTGCCCTTGTGGTGAATTCTCCGTTGGGTGTTCTCTCTACTAACACGTCTAGGAATGGGAGTTGGCTATCCTTTTCCTCTTCTCTCGTGAATCGTATTCCTGTGAGTGTGGCGTTGATGATTCGGTGTGTTTTTTCTATTTCTGTGTTTTTGATGATTACAAAGGTGTCATCGACGTATCTGATCCAGAGTTTGGGTTGGATTTGTGGTAGGGCTGTATGTTCTAACCTTTGCATAACTGCCTCTGCTATGAGTCCCGAGATTGGTGATCCCATGGGTGTTCCGTTGATTAGTTCGTATATCCGATTGTTGAATGTAAAGTGTGTGGTGAGGCAAAGGTCTAGTAGTTTAAGTATGCCGTCCTTGTTGATAGGTTCGGCCTCCTGTGTTCTGTTATGTATGTCCATCATAGGACTACCATCATAGGACAAGCCAGACAGAGAACAGCCAGGGAATTCCTAGAGGCATGGCATTCATCCACAAACTCCATTAACAGACACATAGACCTGGACCCCATATACAAACCACTACAGCTGAAACTGACACCCGGAAACGGCAAGAACATCCATCAACGGACACATCGACCTGGACCCCACATACAAACTACTACAGCTGAAACTGACACCCGGAAGCGGCAAGAACAAACCACTATAAATACCGGAAGAAACATCAAAGCAGCGCTTCACAGGAGGCTCCAATAGCACTGATGATGTTCCCTAGCCAGGGAACGAAACGTTTGCAGCAAAAACTTCCAGCTCGGCGAACAGAACCACAACAACGGACACCCGAGCTACAAATCTACAACCAGACTTTAAAGTGTTAGAATTGTCTGTGGGTAATCCAGGAGAAAACAGCACAAAGAGCGTGCTGTCAGCCCAAAGCCCCACCAACCCCATCACATGGCCACTTTCTGCCCCAAGTGTAACAGAGTCTGTGGAAGGCCACATTGGTCTGTACAGCCACCAACAGACTCCCCTCCTGAGCGTGGGAGATAGTCAGCCTCGTCTGTGACCCATCACCAATGCGATGATGAGAGAGGAAAGTTGAATCCCCTCACTGTTATCCCAATGCCTTTGTTGCAAATTCAAACAATTCCCTGTTAATCCAGTGTCTCACAATGTAATGCTGTAAAAG
Source organism: Hemiscyllium ocellatum (assembly GCF_020745735.1). Taxonomy (NCBI): domain Eukaryota; kingdom Metazoa; phylum Chordata; class Chondrichthyes; order Orectolobiformes; family Hemiscylliidae; genus Hemiscyllium; species Hemiscyllium ocellatum. The sequence continues at coordinate 31,376,986 of NC_083444.1, forward strand.
TGCCTTAACACTGCTCTTGCACTTCTGTGTTCTGAACCTTATTATCCAGAATTTGGTCTACAACTGATTGATAATCTACGGCCACATATTTTGTTGATCATCCTATTGTTATCCCTAATGATGAGAGATCCCCATCCTTCTTCCCATTCTGCCTGACTTTCCACAATGCTGTGTAGCTGTGAATATTAATGCTCCACCTTCTTGTTCACCCTGTGACCATGTCTCCCTGATGGTGAATTAAAAAGAAGTCACAGTCACACGTGCATATCCCTTATTGCAGATACTTCTTTCATCCAAATTTAGAAACAGTAATTTACTTTTTATCACAATTTCCTGTCACAAACATATTTGTTGATGTACAATTTTAGTTAAACTCACTTCCTTCCTGTTTCTTTCTGTTTCTCTTCAGCCACGTCCCCATGTTTCAATATTTAAACCTTTCCCCATGGTACTGGGATTTCCTTTCAGCTGAGCCCTGTACCACCTCGTGTGTCAGTTTAAAGCACTCTGCATAATCCTGATCATATGATTGACCAGGGCACTGGTTACACCACTGTACCATCGCAATAAAATAGCTGACTTCTCCCTGAGAACTAGTAGCAATTCACACTGCATCAGACCCACTTCTTCTGACATCATTGTTTGTGAAAACCTGCTAAACCTGCTGCACTCTGGCGATATCACTCAGTACCTCTCCATGTGCTATCCCTCATTGTGTGGGTCTAATTGCTGCCTCTGTGAATGCCTCTCACTCCAGCTAGCCTGAGATTCTGAGCCAACAGAATTCTCCACTCCAGAGAGACGCAGCAGCACAGACCGGGGATGGAGACTGGGATTTTCCAGATCTCTGGACACAGGGCTACTCGATATGAGTCCACCTCACTGCCTCAGTCTAATTTCCCATTCTGTCTGTTTCACTGTCTACTGTAGGTAATCAGGATGTTCCTGACTTAGCCGAATTCCTAATTCCCGTCCATTACCACATTGAAGACAATTAGTCAGCCAGAGAGAGATGGAGAGTGAGATTTGGAGCCTTCAGTAAATCCTGCAGCTGGTCAGATCACTCACAGTAAACAGCACAGGGAGGAGTTAGTGGTCTTCTGTATGCAGACCCGGAACACAGGACATAGACACAGTGCTGGGCAAGGAACATCAACATTCTAGGCTTCATTCCCACCATCTTGTGAGAGTCCTGCTCTCACCTCTGCTGTACTGGTACTCACTGAGACAAGACAGAGATCCCAGGCATCAATCCTGCCCCATATTGTATTAGTGATCTCTGTAATATTCTCCAGTCCCAATCCTCCTCTCTCTGTTTGGAATCTCTTCTAATCCACACAATGCCCTCTGTCTCTGTCAGGTTCTCCAATCCCTAACACCCTAATCCCTACATTTTTCCAGTAGATACTAAATTCCTTCATCCTTGTAAACCCTGACGGTGCTGTTTATCCCTGTAAACTCCTCTACCAACACCATTCTTCATGTCAATGTATTTGTCTTTAACCTCTTCGTCTTTTCCTATTCTGTGCAAACTTCTCCACCTCCTACAATCCTTCCTTAGCTGTGGAAAAATCATAATCTCCTTATCTCTCTCCAATTCTTCGAACTTAATCTATATAAACTTAACCCTACACCACCCCCACCCCTACCCCCTCCAACCCTTCCAACAACGGATCCACTTTCAGTTGTGCAATCGTCCCCATCTGGGTAACCGTCTCCAATCCAGCAACCTGGTATTGTCCATAGTTTACCTGTCTACGTCGCCTCCAGAGCCTAGAAGTCCGCTTTCATCTTTCAACGTCTTGAGTCACTACAATCTTCCATATCTCTGTTAGTATGTGCAATACTCTTCTACATGAAACACCCTGAAACTTCCAGACAACTATAGACCAGTGAGCCTGACGCCAGTGGTGGGCAAGTTGTTGGAGGGAATTCTGAGGGATAGGATGTAAATGTATTTGGAAAGGCAAGGACTGATTCGGAATAGTCAACATGACTTTGTGCGTGGGAAATCATGTCTCACAAACTTGATTGAGTTTTTTGAGGAAGTACAAAGAGGATTGATGAGGGCAGAGCAGTAGATATGATCTATATGGATTTCAGTAAGGCGTTCGACAAGGTTCCCTGTGGTAGATTGATTCGCAAGGTTAGAACTCATGGAATACAGGGAGAACTAGCCACTGGATACAGAGCTTGCTCAAAGGTAGAAGACAGAGGGTGGTACTGGAGGGTAGTTTTTCAGTCTGGAGGCCTATGACCAATGGAGTGCCACCGGGATCGGTGCTGGGTCCTCTACTTTTTGTCATTTACATAAATGATTTGCTTGCAAGCATCAGAAGTACAGTCAGTAATTTTGTAGATGATACCAAAACTGGAGGTTACCTCAGATTACAACAGGATCTTGACCAGATGGGTCAATGGGCTGAGAAGTGGCAGGTGGAGTTTAATTCAGATAAATGTGAGGTACTGCATTTTGGAAAGCAAATCTTAGCAGGAATTACGCACTTCATGATAAGGTCCTAGAGAGTGTTGCTGAACAACAATGGTCCTTGGGCTGCAGGTCCATTGCACATTGAAAGTGGAGTCGCAAGTAGATAGGATAGCAATGAAGGCATTTAGTATGCTTTTGTTTATTGGTCAGAGTATTGAGTACAAAGGTTGGGAGGTCATGTTGTGTACAGGACATTGGTTAGGCCACTGTTGGAATATTGCATGCAATTCTGGTCTCTTTCCTATCGGAAAAATGTTGTGAAACTTGAAAGGTTCAGAAAAGATTTACAAGGATGTTTCCTAGGGTTGGAGTATTTGAGCTATAGGGAGAGGCTGAACAGGATTGGGCTGTTTTCCTTGGAGCGTCGGAGGCTGAGGGCTGACCTTATCGATGTTTGCAAAATTATGAGAGGCATGGACAGGGTAAATAGAAAAAGTATTTTCCCTGGGGTCGGGGAGTCCAGAACTAGAGAGCATAGGTTTAGGGTGACAGGGGAAAGATATAAAAGAGACCTAAGGGGCAACATTTTCACAAAGAAGGTGGTACGTGTATGGAATGAGTTGCCAGAGGAAGTGGTGGAGGGTGGTAAAATTGCAACATTTAAGAGGCATTTGAATGGGTATATGAATTGGAGGCGTTTGGAGGGAAATGGGCCAGGTGCTGGCAGGTCGGACGAGATTGGGTTGGGCTATCTATTCATCATGGACGGGTTGGATCGAAGGGTCTGTTTCCATTCTGTACATCTCTATGACTCTGTGACTATGCCTCTATGACCCTCTGTCCGTGCCTATCAGTCTTCCTGCCTCTAAACTATATCCGTCCCTATCCCTATCTCCCGAATCTAACCCAGCTCCCTCTCTCTCTGTATATTCCTCCAATCCCCAAACCCCTTTGTCCCACTGACGTTCTTGACCAGATGTAACTCTGTTTAACTCGAACATCCTCGAGCCCCATGTAAGCCTCCCTATCTCTGTAACCTCTATCCATCAGTTCAACCCCCCACTACTGAGGAATGACTCCCTGCATTCGCCATAAAGGAACAGATATGATCGAACTGTCATTCCAGAGATATTGCTGCAGAATGGCCATCGCCAGGAAGTGAATACTGAAGGGTTTTGTGGGATCGAGGCAGGCGAGGCAAAAAGCCAACAAGTTGTGAAGAAAGGATGAGATGAATGCAGTAATGAGACATTTATGTGGGAGTGAAGATCCAAATTTGGAGTCTTATTTGAGTGGAGCTGAGAATAAGCAAGCAGCAGCAGGAATTCTTTTATAGGAAACCACCAGCAATGGGAATGTCAATATGGTTTCATTCAAGATAGCGAAAGTACTTGTAGCAAGGGCAGTACAGTAACTGTGTGTGACAGTGGTCTCCATCCCGACTGGATAACTAATGAGTGTCAGGGTTGTAATGGATAGAATCCTGGATTATATACGAGATGTTTTTCTATAACATCACATCAAGGATCCATCAACAAAATTGTCTTTTGTCGATCAAATGCTGTGTAATAACAAATATCTAGTAATCTCACTATAAAGGTGTTTTGTGAGCCGAGCCCCAGAATATTATGCAGGACATATTGAGTTTGAGTTCCCATCATGAGATGGAGGACCAGAATTAGGCCATTTGGCCTATTGAGTATGCTCTGTCCTTCAGTCAGATCTGATGATCCTCCACTCTATTTACCTGCATTTTTCCACAAAACCCTTGTTTCCCTGATTCATTAAAATATGACCAAGTCTGCTGTCAATATTCTTAATGACCCAAACTCGACAGCCCCCTGCAGTCAGGAATTCCCACAGTCACTACCCTCTGAATGAAGACATTCCTCCTCATCTCCATCTTCAATGGGGGAGCCCTTGCTGGGATTTCCTGCCCTCTGGTGACAGATTCTCATACTATTGAAACAAAAGGAAGTGACAGAAATAATTATTGCAGATGACATGAAAATTGATGGAGTTCGGGTTAATGAGCAAGGAGATACAAGGTTGCAGGTGGTTACAGATCAGTTGGAAAGATGTGCAGAGAAATGCCAAATAGAGTTTAAGCTGGGCAAGTCTGAGGTCATGTCAAATTCAAGAAGAAAGTTCGCATCCTGAGGGATGTTGATATACAGAAGGATCTTGGTGCAAGTCAGTAACTCCCTGAAAATGGCAACAGAAGTGTTTCAGATGGGAAAGAAAGCAAATGGAACACTGACCTTCATCGCTCACAACGTTGGGTAAAGTGGTTTGCATCTGATGTTGTAATTGTATAAAATTATTGTTTGACCACATTTGGAGTATTGAGTGCAATCTCACATAATAGGATGGATGGGGAGGCTTTGGAGAGCGTGCAAAAGGGGTTAATCAGCACGCTACCTGTGTTAGGTGTTTGAAGGGAGTGTTAGGTATAAGAGGAAATTAAACAAAGTTGGATTGTTTGGTGAGAAGCTGACAGGCGACCAGGAACAGGAAAATACAATTAGGACGGGGCAGGTCATGTGGACAGTCAGAATCTCTTTTCCAATGTGTAAGCTTCAAATAGTAGCGACCATAGATTTAAGGTGAGAAAGAGGAAGTTTAAATGAGATGTGTGAGGCACGGTTTTTTAACATAGAGAGTGGAAGGTACTGAGGGAGGTTGGAGAAGCAGAAATATCAGCAAAGCATTGAAGTGGCATTTAGGCAGAAACATGAACAGGCAGAGAATAGAGGGAATAGACCATGTGCAGGTAGATGGGACTAGTTTGGATTAGCATCATGGATAGCACAGCCATGGTGGGCCGAAGGGCCTATAACTGTGCTGTACTATTCTGTTTTCTAACTTCCCAGCATTTAAACTGTCAAAGCCCCCCAGACTCTTGAATGTTTCATTCAATTTTTCTCTCGTGTTTTCTGAATGTCAATGGGTTCAACCTCAATCTTCTCCACCTCTTCTCATTATAAAATCCCTCCATTCTCTGGATCATCCGAGTGACTCTCCCCTGGCCTGCCTCCAATGTGACAATGTCATTCCTTAGAGCACTCAGACTGCTCATAATATTCTAGGTCTGGTCTGATTGTACCTTACCCTAGATCTCCCTGTTTTTAGACACCATTCCATTTGTAATAAATGGCAGCGTTTGATTTGCCTTCTCTATTACCTGCTGACACTGTGAGCTACATTTTTCAGATTGATAAATAAGAACTCCCATAACCCTTTCTGCTGTCAGTCTGAAACCAAATAGTGTCAGCCTGACAGTAAGTCAGGAACTGCAATGTGTGAGAAAGGATATGTCAGTAAACAATAACTGGACCCTTAGAACCACATTTGATAAAAGCGAATTTGTTATTGAGCCTCTTGGATTTAATTTGTTGTTGTGACTATAAATGGCAGAGTAGATAAGGGTGTCGGAGATGTGTTTTGGTACGGAGGGTATGGATTATTTGAATTTTCAGAAACCTTTGCACAAGTTTCAAGAAGGGCTAATGAGTAACCTGGTAGGGAATAGGGCCCGTTAAAGATCAATGAAGTCACCCATGTGTGGAACCAGAGGAGATGGGTGAGATATTAGGCAAAATAGTGTTGTCAGTATTTACTGTGGAGAAAGACATGGAAGCTCGGGAACTTGGGGAAATAAATAGTGATGTCTTCGAAGGAATCCTCAACAGAGAAGAGAAAGTGCTGGAATCTTAAAACAAATAAAGGTCGATCAATCCACAATAGCTCATTAGGTCGATCCTAGAACATTTTGGGAAGCTAAGGAAGAGATTGCAGTATCCCTAACAGAGGTATTTACATTATCAACAGACACAGTGAGGAGTCGGAAGACTGGAGGGTGGCTAATACTGTTCCATCACTTAAGGGGTGCAGGGAAAAGCCAGGAAATTACAGCCCCCTGATGGGTACGTTGTTGGAGGAGCTTCTGAGAGAAAGGAACTACGTATATTCGGAAGGGCATCGGCTCATTAGAGGTAGTCAGCATGGCTTTGTGAGTGAATAACAGTGTTTCACACACCGGATTGACCCTTCAAGGAAGTGGAGACAGTGAGGTCTGCAGATGCTGGAGATCAGACTTGTCAGCGTGTTGCTGGAAAAGCACAGCAGGTCAGGCAGCATCCGAGGAGCAGGAAAATCGACATTTCAGCCTGGAGCCCTTCATCAGGAATGAGGAGTTTGCCAAGAGATAGATGAAGGCAGAGCAGTCAATGTTGTCCACCATGGATTTCAACAAAGCATTTGACAAAGGATGTAGAACGTCTCGTCAAGAGGAAGAAGGAAGCTGACTTAAGGTTGAGGAACCAAGAATCAAATAGGCCTCTAGAGGGTTACATGGGGCAGCACGGTGTCTCCGTGGTTAACGCAGCTGCTTCATAGCACCAGAAATCTGATTATAATTCCAGCCCCCAGCGACTATGGAGTTTGCATTTTCACCCATCGTCTGCGTGTGTTTCCTCCCGGTGTTCCTCTTTCCACCAACAGCACAATGATGTGCACGTTAGGTGACTCAGCCGTGCTAAATTACCCAGAGTGTTCAAGGATGTGTAGGTTCGGCATTTTAGTCGGGGAAAATATAGAGTAGTATGGTGGGGGAATGGGTCTGGTTTGGATACTCATTGGAGGTGTTGGGCCAAATGGCCTGTTTCTACACTGTAGGGATTCTCTGAAAGTACCAGGAAGGAACTGAAGAATGAACTTCGGACACCTTGAAGGGGGCTTGAAAAAGCATTGTTGGGAAGTATTAAGGAAAACTGTAAAGCAGTCTCCACTTACAAATGGACCAAGAGCATGGCCAGAGTGAGGGTAGGGCCGGTTAGAGATAGTGGAAGGAGCTTGTGTCTGGAGTCACTGGAAGTGGAGGAGGTCCCTGATTTATACTATGCCTCAGTATTTACTACTGAAAGGGACGTTGACAGTTGAGAGGACAGCATGAAATGGACTGATACATGTTTACAGGTTGATGTTAAGAAGGAGGATGTGATGAGAATTTGTAAAACATAAGAATAGATAAATCTGCTGCACCCGAAGGGATATGTCCCAAGTTACTATCGGAAGTGAGGGAAAAGATTGTTGCACCTTTGGCGATGACCTTTGCACCATCACTGTCCACTGGAGTCACACCAGGTGATTGGAGGCAGTAAAATGTTATTCCCTTGTTCAGGAAATGGAATAGGGACAATCTTTGTAATTACAGACCTGTCAGTCTTATGTCTGTGGTGTGCAGATTATTGGGGAGGACTCTGAGAAATAGGATTAGTGATTCATAATTTGACTAGAGACAGTTAGCATGGCTTTGAAAGGGGCAGGTCATGCCTTACAAATCTTATTCAATCCTTCGAGAGTGTGACACAACACATTTATGGCTCATTCAGAAATTACGGAGGCATGGGATACAGGGAAACCTGTCTGTCTGGATACAGAATGTGTGACTCACAGAAGACAGTAAGTGATGAAAGATGGAAAGCATTCAGCCTGGAGCTCGGTGATTGGAGGATGGTTAAGGGGAGATGTCAGAGGTAGGTTTTTTTTACACAGAATGTGGCGGGTGGGTGGAATGCACTGCCAGCAGTGGTAGTAAAATTAGATAATAGACTCTTGAATAGGCACATGGATGATCGTAAAATGAAGGGTACGTAGTTAGTTTGACCTTCCAGTCGGACAAAAGGTTGGCATGACATTATGGCCGAAGGGTCTTGTGCTGTACTGTTCTGTGTTCTACCTTCCATGTGGTAAACTGAGTAATAAGCTCAGATCAATGCAAAAGGAAAGGGCATTCAGGAGGAGGTAGTCAACTGGATGTAAAATTGGCTTGGTGGTCGGAGACAGAGGGTGATGGGAGGCATGTTGTTTTTCTAACTGGATGAATGTTTGTCATTTGGATAAATGGTTTGGAAGGTAATATTGGTTTTCTGGTCAGTAAGTATTTTGGGTGACACTGAAATTGGTAATAAAGTGGACAGTGATGAAGGTTATCTGTGACACAACAGGATGAACAGTACTGCTGGGATAGTGGGCTGAAGACTAGCAGATGGAGTTTAATTAGATTACTGTGAAGTGTTCCATTTTGGTGAAACAAGCCAGGGTCGGACTTGTACAGTTAATGTTCGGGCCCTGGGTAGTGTTGTCAGTCAGAGACCCAGGGATGCAGGTACACAGTTCTTTGAAAGTGGTGTCACAGGTATACAGGCTGGTGAAACAGGCATTTGGGATGGTTACCTTCTTTGGGCAGAGCAAATATTCCTCCACCGCAACTAGCCTCCCCCACCCTTATCTATTCTGCCATTTATGGTCACACCAAAATATAGAATCCAACAGATTTAAAAATATTCCCCTTTTATAAAATCATACATCTCCCATTGTTTCTAAACATCCAGTTATCATTTATTGTCATATCCTTTAAAACACATTCCAGCACGTTCCCTTACTGTCAGGCTAACTCTGTTTGGTTCAGACTGACTGTACAAAGGATTTTGGGAATTCTTGTGTATCAATCTAAAAAAGGTAGCTTACAGGATCAGCAGGTAATCGAGAAGGCAAAGGGAGTGGAGTCTAAAAATAGGGAGGTCTTGCTGAAACGATGCAAAGTACAAGTCAGACCACACCTAGATTATAATGAACAGTATGTGTGCCCTAAGGAAAGATATTCTTATATTGGAGGCAGGCCAGGGAAGGTTCACTCAGCTGATCCTAGTGATGGCGGGATTTTCCAATGGGAAGAGGTGGAGTAGATTGTCCTTGAACCTATTGGGGTTTTGAAGAATGGGAGAGAAATTGAATGAAACAGCCAGGATTCTGAGGGGTTGTAACAGGGTAGATGCCGTTAAATTAGAAAATAGATCAGTACAACACAGTATGAGGCTCTTCGGCCCACCATGGCTGTGCTGACCATGATGCTATTCTAAACTAATCCCATCTGCCTACACATGGGCGATATCCCTCTAATCTCTGCCTGTTCATGTTTCTGTCTAAATGCCACTTCAAAATTTTGCTCTCATTGCCACCTCTCCCACCTCCTGAGCAGCTTCCATCCTCTCGGTAAAGAAAACTGGCCTCATTCATCTCACTTAAAACTTTTCACTCTCACCTTAAACCGAGGTGCACTAGTATTTGATATTTCTACATTGGAACAAGGATTCACTTTTCTACACTATTCACTTTTTTATTTTAAAATATACTTTATTCATAGAAATAAATCTTTAGTACTGTAAAATTTGTCATGTCGTTCATAGATATATACATTGCATATCTTAACATTACAAAGAACAGATTGAATTAATTGATTTACAGTTATAGTTTATAGTTCCCTTTATTAACCATCTAGTCTCTTATTATTTAGCTGTGGCTTCAGCGGAAACCACCTAGTGAGTGGGTGCCCTGTTATACGATAGCAAAGGAACCTTCTTTAATCCCCAGTTTATGGGGTTACCATTGTCCATTTGACTGTCCTGTCTCTGGTGGCTGTCTGCATCCCCAAGGTGAGCACGAACTGCTGGACCTTCCCTGGGCTGAGGGAGCTATCCAGCTCCTCACTGGGGTCATTTACCCGCTCTGGTGTCATTGAACCAAGGCAAGGTTCTGCACCTTCCAGTTCTATGTCTGACAATGGGACTGTCAGAGGATCACAGCTTTCAGTTACCTGGAGTTGTGGGGCAGTGGGTACCCCCTGGTTCTCACTGGGTGGAGGGTGGACTTCGGGGGGTCCGTTGTTTCCTGGTTGGGAGGAAATGCCCTCCTGTTTATCTACGGCGCTCTGTCTCTTCTTCTGGTGATGACCTTCTTTGCGCCCGTCTTCCCCATCTGAAGAGCTGGCCGTCTCTCCCTCGTGCAGTTGTCTTTTCCCCCTTTGCTGGGAGGCTTTGAGGGCCTGGCAGGATTTTCTCTTCCTATTTTTAACAGGTATCCACTCCTCTGCCTTTTCGATTACCTTCTCCTCCATTGCTTCCATCTGCCCAGCTAGAGATAGGATCAGCTGCTGTGTCTCTCCGCTGGCTGCTGCCTCCTCCACTCCAGCCTGTTCTTCTTTCTGGGTGCCACCAGTCTTCGTTTCCCTGCTGTCTGGGTGGACCTGGCTGGTCTTTGGGGATCCGCGGCTCACATTGCCACCTCCAGCCATCTGTGCGTAAGTGGGGGCCCCCCGTCTTGGGCAGGTCTTGTACAGGTGGCCCGCCTCTCCACACAGGTTGCAGCTCTTTTCTTCCTGACAGTCCTTAGTCAGGTGACCCTCCTGTTTGCAATTCCTGCAGAAGGTCACCTTACAATCCGCCACCACGTATCCCGCCTTACCGCAGGTTCGGCACACTTTCGGCTGCCCTGCATCTGTCAGGTAGCCTCTGCTCCCTCCAATTGCGAAGCTCGAGGGTGGGTGGAGAATTTTCCCATTATCATCGACCCTCAGAGTTACCCTGACCTGCCGCTTACTGATCCAGATCCCAAAGGGATCGGTCACATCGGTGGCTTCTCCCTCAATTTGGATGTAACTTCCCAGGAAGGTCAGGACATCAGCCGCTGGAACATAGGGGTTGTACACATGGATTGTAACAACCCGACTCCTCTGTGCAGGAAGCACACAGAATGGGATCACCGACAAGATGGAGAATAGCAGTTCCCCTTCCTTATCCTTGAAGATCTTCAGGAGCTCCTCGCACTGCTTCACACTTCTGAAGGTCACATCAAAGTAGCCTACCCCAGGGAAATCCTGCAGGCAGTACACGTCCGCTACAGTGAACCTACAGCATCCCAACAGCACTTTCTTAATAAACATGATGTGATCGACCGGTGTACGACACTCTACCTTCTTCACAGTCACCCTCACTGTGTTTCGAACCCCTGTCCAGGGCTGCAGGCAGCTGAGGCCAGAACTGTTGAGATTGGCTGGTCCCAGAATTGGCGTTAGGCCGAAGCCAGCTTGAAGATCCACCAAGAGCAGGTCAGCACAACCAAACCATCCTCCAACGTCCAATCACGATCCAGTGATGATCTCCACTAGCTCTGTTGGCTCCCTATTCATGCCTTTCCTAATGCTATATGCCTGCACCAGGTTACTCCTCAGTCTCCGATATTCTCGCAAAACAATTCAACTGCGTCCAACCTCCTTACAGTAAACACATTCTCATCCAGGCAACATTCTGCCAACCCTCTGTTACACGCTCCCCAGGGCCTCCACATCCTTCCTGTAGTGTGTCAACGAGAATACACGCAACCTTCCAAACATGGCCGAATGAAGTTTCATTCAGTCACAACATGACATGCAAACGTCTGTACTCAATACTGTGACCAACAAAGGTAAGCATACTATACTCCTCCTTTACCACCACATCCTACTGTGTTGTTATTTTGAGGGAGTTACGGATTTCCATCTAAGGTTATCTGTTGATCAATGTTTCCATTTAGTCAGTTAGTGTACCTCTCTCTTCCATTTGAATTCATAAATACATCATTTCACACTTGTCCCGATGAAATTCGATTTGTGATTTCTCTGCACAGCGTTCCAGCTGATCCACTGCTGCAACCTTTAACACTCCTCCTCACTATCCACAATTCCCCTAACTATCCCTAATCATTACATGCCTTTCCAAATGGCGTCTGGAAAATACTAAGAAAACTGCTGACCTTTTCATCTGAATCACAGATATAAATTACACACAGACATCGCAGCACTGATCCTTGTGAAACACCATTGGCCACAGACATCCAATCAGAAATTGACCACTCCACATGCCTCTGTCTACAATCACCAAGAAAATATTGTGTCCAAGTTAACAAAGAGCATGGATTCTGATTTGATCTTCCAGATCCCCCTTGCTATTTGGAAGCTGTCCATTCAAAATGACTCAATATTTTGATTCCCAGATTAAATTGGCTGTCTCACTAATGCACTGACTGCATCCTTTCTTCACAACAAATGGGACCTTGTTTGTTTTTTTGCTGATCCTGCCTAAATCCCTACAACCCCTCAATAATCACATTGCTGTCATGGTCATTCTGCAGCCACCCCTCCACAATAACAGTTCGATCATATCTGTTCTCTTCAGTTAATGCTGTCATTCCATCTGCCTTGTTGCATAGCGTGTGTCACCGAGAGAGGGTCTATGAGGGATGGGTAGAGGTCACACAGTGGGAGAGATGTTTGGGGGCGTGACAATGTTGCAGGGTTAAACATAGTTTGAGTTGCCACAGAATGTTCGCAGGAGAAAACATTTTATTGTTTGGAGGAAGTTAGAGAGGTAAAGCGTCTTTGATTAGATTTCAGAGATAGGGATGTGTGTAGGGTTGTGGATCATTACATGGTCTTTGTTGATCAGGTTGTAGAAACATTCACATGATTCCATGGTGTCGTACATTTAACAACAGTTGTGGGATGTGAAGAATATCACAGCGATAGGGTGTGTGGTATGGACTGGAGACTATTATAGAGAAAGGGAGGGTGGTATGGACTGGAGAATGTTGCAAGCACATGGAAGATGATATAGACTGGAGAATGTTGCTTGGACAGGGAGGAAGTTTTAGACTGGATAAAGTTAGAAGGAGAAATGATTTTATGCAATTGAAGGTATGTTAGAGAGAGAGAGTGGTGTGCATGCTGCAAGATACGACAGGGATAGGGAAACTTGTAGAGACTGGAGGAGAGAGTCGTAGAGATGCTTGTGAGAGACCAGATTCACTTATGAGCATAGGATGTGCTACAGTAAGCAGAGCCTTTTGCAGATATAAATGAGGATACAATGGCCACAAAGCAGTCACACCAATACATAGGTATATAGGAACTGAAAGAATTGAAGAGATTACACAGACTGGGAGTGTTGTATGCAATGGAGGAGATTAAACTGATAGGGATGGTTTTAGAGACTCAACAATGTTAGGAAATAATGAGAGTTGCAATGGTGATAGCAGGTTTCAACAATTCGGAGGATATAGATCTGAAGGAGCTTTGTCAGTTAGCGATGGTACAGTAAAGGGAATTGTAGTACCTTCCCTTTCATAAGCGATCCATAAGCACTTAAAATAGTCTGTTTGACATGTGCATTATCTCTCGACCATTCATCAGACAGCGCTGCAAATACTTCACTGCCTCCGCCTGCCAGCTGAGACTGAACTAGCATTACCCAGAAGACCTCGGGCCATTCTATCTGTATGTGCAATTTTACTCTGTATTTTACAAATGAAATACAGAGTTCCTTGACAGTAGAGTCACACATAGTTAGGATAGCGAAGAAGGCGCTTGGTATACATTCCTTTATTGGTCAAGAGTATTGAGTACAGGAGTTGGGAGGTTATGTTGAGCTGTACAGGACAGTGGTTAGGCCACTTTTGGAAGACTGCATGCAACTCTATTCTACTTCCTATCGGAAGGAAGATCTGAAACTTGAAAGGGTTCAGAAAAGTTTTACAAGGATGTTGCCAGGGTTGAGCTATAGGGAGAGTTTGAACAGGTGATGGTTGTTTTTCTTGGAGAGTCGGAGACTGAGGGTGACCTTATAGAGGTTTATAAAATCAAGAGGGGCATGGATAGGGTAAATAGACAAAGTCTTTCTCCTGGGGTATGCGATTCCAGAATTATAGGGCGAGGTTTAGGGTAAGAATGGCAAGATATAAAAGAGAACTAAGGGGCAACTGTTTCACGTAGAGGGTAGTACATGTATGGAATGAGCTGCCAGAGGAAGTGGTGGAGCCTAGTACAATTGCAACAGTTAAAAGGTTCCTGGATGGGTATCTCAAGAGGAAGGGTTGAGAGGGAGATGGGCCGGGTGAGAGCAGGTGGGACGACATTGGGTTGGGATATCCTATCTGCAGGATGGGACCGTGAATGGCTTGTGGAACCTGGAGGATGTTACGATTTGAGCCACCTGCAATTTTTGATTGGATCATTCAGCCAATCATACAGATGGTACAATTGCAAGATCTAAGAAGCATTTGGATGAATATATGAATAGAAAAGGTTTGGAGGGAGACAGACAAGGTACTGGCAGGTGGGACTAGATTGGGTTGAGATATCCCATCGGCATGGACGGGACTGATACGTTATTTACACGGAGTGTGGTGGGTGCGTGGAATGGACTGCCAGCCGTGGTAGTAGATTCAGACACATTACAGACATCTCAGCAACTCTTGGATAGGCAGTTCACTGATAGTAAAATGTAAGGTATGTAGGTTAGTTTAGTTTCAGAGTAGGATAAATGGTCAGCACAATATTGAGGGAGGAAGGGCTTGTCCTGGAATGTACTATTCCATGTTCTAAATAGCAAGGGTTATGATGGCAGCAAGAGGTTTCAGGAAGTGGGAGAGGATGTGATCTGAATGAAGTGACACAAATAGAAGGCGTTGCTAAGGTTGTATGAGGTAACAGAGACAGCAATGGTCTGATCTGGAGCAGATGGCCCAGACTGGGAGGGGTGTGGGGGCTGGAGGTGTTTTCACAGGGAGGGAGGGGCACAGAGCCACAGGAGGTTACAGAAATGTGGAGAGCTGTCGGGCCTACAGGAGTTCATGGAGATGGGAGGTTGGGACGAATGGAGCAGGTTACAGGGATAAGGATATTGGGAGGATGGGGTGTTTTATACAGACAGGAATGTTTCAGGTGAATGGAGCTGAGTACAGAGATAAAATGGGCTGTACAAATTGGAAATAACAAATAGACGTATGGAGGGTAGTCGTGACTGAAGATGTTTATATTTAAATGAAGGCTTAGGTTCTGCAGGTTATTTCGATAAAGAGGGTGTAGAATCATACAGAGTTTCCAAGTGATAAAGACAGCAATTTTGGTTGGAGACAGTTTCACAGATTAGGGAGCATTAGTAACCTCCTCCAGTTTGGTCAAAGTGGGAAGGGTTGTAGGGGAGGGTGATGTTTACACATGTAAGAGCTGGAGAAGATCATGGAAATGAGTAGATGGATGGAGACACTGAAGAAGATTCCATTGACAGGGTGGGTGCTGACAATGAAAAGATATCACACAGATAGTGGGTCTTGTAGGAACTGGATCGGAATAGTCACAGGCATTGGAATGAGTTCTGCAGATTGGGAGAATTACAGGGATTGAGAGGATTGTAGGGTCTACACAGATTGATCGTGTCTTTAAGAATAGAAGAGTTTATGTAGACATGGAAAGGTTAAACCCAATGCATGCAGTCTTCATTTCAAGACCAGAGCCTTATTATCCCTCACCAGCCAAGGATCCCTAACCCTGCCAGCTTTTCCCTTTCTCCCAATGAGGCACACTGGTCCCGGATTCTTGAGATCACACTTTGAAAAGCCTCCCATTTGCCAGTTGTTCCTTTTCCTTCAAACAAACTCACCCAATCGATTAGAATCATAATATGGAGTTGCGAGTGTCAGACTGGGGGTGTACAAAGTTAAAAATCACCCGACACTTGGTTCCAGTCCAACCGGTTTATTTGAAGCACTAGCTTTCAGAGCACTGCTCCTTCATCAGGTGGTTGTGGAGCACAATCCTAAGGCACAGAATTTATAGCAACAGGATGGCAGGGTCATGGAATATAATATCAAACAAATTTATTTGAAGCTTTCCATCTGTTACAGTGATCACCTGCGCTTCCAAAGCGAGTGGGATTATAACTGGATGTTATGCAATTTTAAATCCACAGCATTGACGCAGAATGGCCCCAAACCTGGCCCTGTTCCAGTTTTCTTCTTCAATCTGTGGACCTGCAGATCTTTCTCCATAACGTTGTTAAAACGAAGACAGTTGTGAGCACTGGATCCAAAGTGCTCTCCGAATGACACTTCAGTCACTTGCCCGACCCCGTTTTCTGAGGGGGGGTCCAGTGTTCCACCCGCCTGAGTAGAGTAGGGCCCTCTGCATATTGATTTAGGAACCTTCCTTGGACACATTTGAAAAATTGCAATCCGTCCAGATCTTTTTATACTTCAGGTAGCCCAGTCAATACAGGGAATTTTAAAATCTCCAGCCTACACTCCTCTATTATTCCTATAGTTATCTGCAATCCCACTACACACCTGCTCCTCTGGTATCTGTTGGGTCTACAACAGTCTACAATACAGTCCCAACAAAGTGACCATCCCCCCCCCCCCTCTTCTTTCTAACTTCTAGCCATGTGGAATTTTAAATGAATATATGTTTTAAAAATTAGAATTAACAATCCATAAATAAGTATTGATAAAAATCCAAACAATTGACCTTCAGAGAAAGACTGCAGTTCACTTTCACGTGGTCTGCACGACATACTCACATCAATGTGTTTGCCTCTCAATGACCCTGTGAAATGGCCGAGCCAGCTGCTTAGCTCAAGGGCAGCAAGGGATGGGCAATAAAGGGTAGTCAGCCAGAAACACCCACATCCCAGACCTGATTTTGTTAAAAAATCCATTCAGATTGGTCCCAGGACAGTTCCAGTGGAACAATGTCCTGGCCACTCATGTCAGTAGGTTTCTGGACAGGGCTTTAAACTGATAGAGAGCATGCAGGGACAGGCTTCAGCTGAAAGGGACTTTCCAAATACAAAGAGAAAACGTGAAGCATCAGAGCAGCGTGGGAATGTGACGGAAGACAACAGAAAGGAATAGGATGTGACAGAGTTTAACTAAAACTGTAGATCAGCAAATACATTTATGACAGGAAATTGTGGGAACGAGTAAATTATGTTTTTTATTAATGGACAAAGTCTCTGCAACAAGGAATATGGATTTGTGACACAGAGATAAAAGAGATTTAGACACCAGAGAGATGTGGTTACAGGGCGAACAAAAGGGGGACATAAATATTCAATGGTTCCCAACCTTATGCAAATTCAGGCAAAATGTGTAACGCTAACAGTAATGGGTAAGAAAGACATTACAGAGAAAGCATTTGGCATCAGATCATGAAGTAGAGTCCGTCTGAATGTAAATTCTGGCTACTACTTGACAAGGACACAAGCAGCAGAACAGTTTTTGCCACCGAATGGCATTCCATTGTTCATCACTGAATTACACAGGAACTCATTGGAATTTTTTTTAACAAAGGCATTGTGATAATTTTGGGAAACTTCAATATTCCCATAATCTGAGGCAATCACACTGACAACAGTGATATTGGAAGAGGAGTTCAGAGAATTTTTTTCAGTGTTTCTTAGAATAACACATAGTGCAACTGGTGAGGGACGCAATTGTCTCAGAGCGACTGTTGTCTGATAAAACTTGGTGAATGAGTTATGTCACCTGGAGAGATCCTCTGGGAAATTGTGATGAAGTGCAGTTTAAAGAAATATAAAGTTTTAAAGTGAATCACAGAAAGGACAAGCTACAACTAGAAACAAAAATAGCCAATTACATGGGTTTGAGAGGAGAACTGACCAAGGTAAACAGGCTAAACAGACTGAAATATGGGTGTCCAGAAATGAACAGTGGAAATCATTTGAAGGAACAGAGTAAAACACTCAAAAAAAGGACATTCCACTGAAACAGACAAAAACTCATCAAGAAATCCCCACTGGTCCCTCACTCAGGACAAAATGGATCATATTAGATTAACAGGTTGAGAAGATCACCACAAAATACTTAAAATCCTGAAGTGAGAGAGAGTTTTAGAGTAAGTTTTAAAGGGATTGCAATGGGTCTGCTAGCAGGAGTGGGGACAATTGGAAGGGGAAACATTCTAAAGGTTTATTGACACGATAGGAACAGGGAGCGATGAAGGTGCAGGAGATAGTGAGAGAGTTATGGAGAGTGGTCAGGGCATGAACGGTGTTACAAAGCTTTGCGGATTGCTGCAGCTGGAGGGGTTTGCAGAGGTAGCGAAGGACATTTTTTTTTATTCATTCATGGGATGTGGGTGCAATTGCCTGGATCAGCATTCTTTGACCCCATGCCAGTTATCCAGAGATTGTTGGGCCCTGGTAGATATATATATATATATATAAAATACTTTGCTGGCCACAGGTGAAGTGCTGAATGACTGGAGGATCGCTAATGTGGTTCCTTTGTTTAAGAAGGGCAACAGGGCCAGGTCAGGTAATTACAGAGCAGATAGTCTGACAGCAGGGGAAGGGAAATTATTGGGAACAGTTCTGAGGATGAATCGACACTTGCAAAGATACGGATCAACTTGGTTAAGTCATCACGGATTTGCCAGAGGAAGATACTGTCTGAGGAATTCAGTTCAGTTCTTTTTCGAAATGGTGCTTAAGTATATTGATGAAGGCAGTGCAGATAATGTGGTTTACACGGACTTGACAAGTCCTTTGAAAAGATGCAAAATGGAAGGCGGGTCCAAAAGGACTGGGTTCCAAGGCAAGTTGGCAAATTGTTCGCAAAATTGGTGGATAGAATACTTTCACCAGCGGGTGTACCACAGGGATCTGTGCAGGAACCATTGAACATTAGTAACTCGGATGTGAAAGCAGAAGGCGTCATTAGTAGTTTTGCAGATGACATGAAAGGTGAGGGTGTTTTCCACAGTGAGGACGATGGTCTCCCTCTACTGTCTGATGTCGATCAGATGAAAATCTAAGCAGAGTTTAGTTCTGATCGAAGTGAATTAATACTCTGAGGGAGGCAAGATAAGCGAAGGACAGACATAATGAATGGTAGGACCTTGTGGAGTACTGAGGAATACAGGGGCCTTGGTGGACACAAGTCCATCGATCCCTGAAGATGTCAGCACAGGTTGACAGGGTGAGACGGCACTTCAACTGGGAGCGGGAGAGG
This sequence comes from Hemiscyllium ocellatum, assembly GCF_020745735.1. Taxonomy (NCBI): domain Eukaryota; kingdom Metazoa; phylum Chordata; class Chondrichthyes; order Orectolobiformes; family Hemiscylliidae; genus Hemiscyllium; species Hemiscyllium ocellatum. Next base: position 31,396,100 of record NC_083444.1, read on the forward strand.
GACCCACATCTTGCTGGGGTGAATTGCTAGAGCTGCTTGAGAGGATATAACCTAGTCTGGCAGTGTGTTGGACCTTAAACAGATGTAAGGCCAGAAAGAAGATTCAGGCTGGTACACGAGTTAAAGACAGCAATTTCAGCAGACAAGACAGGCAAGAACATAGCAGGGAATGGGGGGAAACTGATGATTAAACTGCATTTATTTCAATACAAGGGGCCTAACAGCTAAGGAAGATTAACTCAAGGCATGGATTGGAACATGGGACTGGGATATTATAGTTATTGCAGAAACGCAGCTGAGGGAGGGACATGACTAGCAGTGCATTGTTTCAAGGTAGAGATGCTACAGGAATGGGAAGCAAGTGAGGACGTGTGGTGGTGAGTTTTGATTGCATGAATCATCACAGCAGTACTTAGAGAGGATATTCCTGTGGGATCGCCCATTGAAGCTATGTTAGTCGAACTGAGAAATAAGAATGGGTCATCACTTTGATACGATCTGACTGCTGACCCCGAATAATTCGAGGCAGACTGAGGAACAAATATTTCGGGACATCTTCAATATCAACCATAATAATAGGGCTGTTATGGTAGGGTTTTTGAACTTTCCAAACCTAGACTGGGACTGCCAGTGTTCAGTGTTTGCAAGGGAGGAATTTGGTAATTGTGCTTCAGAAAACTCCCAATCAATATGTCAATGGCCTGAAAAGAGAAAGGGGCAAAACCTGACCTCCTCTTGGGAATCAAGGTAGGGAAAGGGACTGAGATGTAAGTGGGAAAGAATTTTGCCAAAGTGACCACAGTTCTAGTAGTTTGAAAATAGCTTTAGAAATGGACAGGCCTGGTCCACAAGTGCAAGTTGTAAAATGGAGCCTGACCAATCTTGATCGTATTAGCCAGGAAATTTCAAAATGTGATTGGGGAAGGGAATTATTGAAAGTGAAAGGGAAGTTTTGCAAATGAGAATATTTTAAAAGTGAAATAAACTGCTCTATCAGCGCCAGCATTTTCCTGTTTGTGTGCAGCTCAATGCTGACGGCATTCGGAAACACTGGCTGTCTATTGAGGGTCTGGTCAAGGAAAAGGGGGCACATGTCAGGTATAGCCAGTTGGATCAAGGGAATCCCTGAGGATATACAGTGGCTATAGGAATACACTTTGAGTAGAAAACAGGAATGGAGAAAGGCTAAATGAAATAGTCTCAGCAGAGAAAGAAAGGGGAATCCAAAAGTGATTGTATCAGTATATTAAGAGTGCATAAATAACTCAGGACAAAATAGTATCCATTAAAGATCAATGAGGCCATCGATGCGTGGAACCGCAGGATCTTTGCTAAGATCCTAAACATTTGTTTCACTCCAGAACTTACTGTGGACAAAGACTGGGGAACACAGGGAACAAGAGTAATACTTTAGACCACTTTTGGAGTTCTCTGCAATTCCAATCTCCCTGCTACAGGAAGGATGTTGTGAAACTAGAAAGTGCTCAGAAAAGATTTACAAGATATTGCCCGGGTTGTTGCTGAATAAGCTGGGGTTACTGTCACTGGAGAATCGGAGACTGAGGGATGACGTTACAGAGGTTTATATGAACATGAGCGGTATGGATAGTGTAAGCATTCACGGCCTTTTCCCAGAAGTTGGGGGAGTCCAAAACTAGAGGGCATAACTTTAAGGTTAGAGGTGAATGGTTGACAGAGGGACTGAAGGAACAGCTTCTTCACACACATGGTGATGTGTGTATGGAATGAGCTGAGAGAGAAAGTAATCGAGACTGATACAATTACAACATTTAAAAGGTATCTGGATGGACATCTGAATAGTAAGGGTGTAGACGCATATGGGCCAAATGCTGGAAAAGGGAATGGATTTATTTAGATCTTCTGGTAAGCCTGGACGAGTTGGAGACAGAAGGGTCTGTTTCTATGCTGTATATCTCTATGACTTGAAAAGAGAGCATGTTATAGAAGAGGTGGTGCTGGAGGTTTTAAAACACAAAGCTGTGACAAGTCCCAGAACCTGATTAAGTGTATCACAGGACACTGTGGGATGCTAGCGAAGAAATTGTGGAGCTCCTAGCAAAGTTATGTGTACTACTGACAGCCATGTGTGATGGACTGGCAGGCTGGAGGGTGGCATCATGGACAGTGAAGGATGTTTTCTGAGATTAGAAAGGGATCTTGATGAAGTGAGTGAATGGGCTGAAAAACGAGAGATGGAATTCAATCTGAATAAATACAAGGTAATGCATTTTGTAAAACAAACAAGGGTAGAGCTGATATAATTCATGTTAGGGCCTCGGTTAGTGTTTTAGAGCAGAGGGACCTCTGGGTTCAGGTACATAATTCTTGAAGTTTGCATCACAGGATGGATAAGACAGTGCTTGGCATGCCTGACTATTGCTCAATCCACTGAGTGTAGGATTTAGAACGACATGTTGAGATTGTACAGACATTTGTGAGGCCTGTTCTGCAATTCTCTGTCCAGTTCTGGTCACCCAGTTATAGGGAGGATATTATTAAGCTGCAGTGTGTTCAGAAGAGATTTACCAGGATATTGCTGGGTATGGAAGGCTTCAGAATTGAAAAATGGCTGGATAGGCTGAGTCTTTTTCCTCTGGAGCCTGGAGGTTGAGACATGACACTATAAAAGTTTATGAAAAAAAATGAGGTATATAGATCAATTTAATGGTAGTTGCCTTTTCCTCAGAATGGGGGGAGTCTCAAGAGGAGGGGCCACATTTTTAAGATCAGAGGAGAGAGATGCTCAAAAAAAAGATATGGGGCAAATTGCTGCACAGAGGGTAGTTTGAGTGTGGAATGAACTTCCTGAGAAAGGGATAGATGTGGGTACAATTACAACGTTTGAAAGATATTTGGATAAACAGGTGAATAGGGAAGGGTTGGAGTGATATGGGCCAGCAACAGGCAGCTGGGAAAAGTTTAGTTTTAGATTATGGTGGGTATCAGCTGAAGGGTCAGTTTCTATGCTGTATGGCTCTATGACAAGAATTTGGTTTTATTCCATTATTGAAGAAAGGATGAGGGCTGGGTCCACTGATGTGCATCATCTGCATAAACGATTTGGTTGAAAATATAGGAGTGATTGTGCGAAAGTTTGTTGATGATCAAATTAATGGTGTAGTGGGCAGTAAATACGATTATAAAAGGGGATCTTGAGCAACTGGGCCAGTGGACCAAGGAATGAAAGATGGAGTTTAATTCAGGTGTTGGATTTTGTTAAGACAAACCATGGAGGACTAACAAAATTAATGAAAGGGCTCTGACCAGTGTTGTCGAACAGAGAGAGAGAGACCAATGGTGCAAGTTACATTTTTCCTCGGAAGTGGCATACCAGGTGGACAGGGTGGGGAAAGCGGCATTTGGCACATTTGCCGTCAATGGCCAGCACTTTGTTACATATGTTGGAGATATTTGTAACATTGTCCTAAATATTTCCCTTGGGCAGAGGAACCCACGGGTTGACCTTAAGAATGGTGAATAACCAAGGGTAGGTGAGTCCAAAACTAGAAGGTATAAACAGGACGTGAGAGAGGAAGGATTTAAAGAGGGAGCTGAGGGGGAACGTTATCCACGGAGGATGGTGCATTGACGGAACAGACTGCCTCAGGTACATGGGAGAAACAAGAACAATTACAGCATGGAAAAGACATTTGGGCAGGTACATGGAGAGGAGAAGGTTTGAAGAGATAAGGGCCAAATGCAGGTAAATGAGACTCATTCAGTTTAGGTAACATGGGCAACATTGAGGAGTTGGACCACAGGTTCTGTTTCCGTGCTGTATCACTCTGTATCCAGCTAAAGAGAATTAGTGTACCAAAATAAGGCATGTTGTCGACACTGAAGGAAATTACAGCGATGGGGATGGTGGCCTGGAATGCAGTACATTTCAAATATTTGGAGGGACGATCAGGAAGGGAGGAGGTTACAGGGACAGGGACTATTGTAGGAGTTAAAAACGACTGAAGACACTTGTGCACAAGCCATGCCACAGATACAGTGTTGCAGAGTAGTGAGTCTGAGTACAGTGTTGGAGGGAGAACACAGAACAGAAAGATCCCAGGCAGCATTCACCTCTCGTCAGAGGCCTGCTTTCCCCTCTGTTGTACTGATGTCCAATTAGACAGCACAGGACTGGATTAATAACTATGAACTCCCGATGCTGTCTCAGTGCAACATAAGTTAAAGTTGACGTGGTGATTGAGCATGGGGTGTGTCTATACTGTGCTCTCCACTCAGCTCTGTATCTATATCATGTATTGTTAGCAATGTTTGCAGCCCTCCCATTGCTCTCTGCTCTGTGTACTGTGAGTGATCTTACCTCACTGCAGGATTTATTGAAGGCTCGAGATCTCCCTTCCCTTCGTCTCTCTGGCTGACCAACCATCTTCAATGAGGTGATGGATGAGACACACAGCAGTTGGGAAGTCTATTGAGTCAGCAACGTCCTGAGTACCTACAGGAGACAGAGAGATAGACAGAATGGGAAATTAGATTGATGCAGCGAGGGTTACCCATGGAGAATGGAAATAAGATCCACAGTTATCTGGAAAATCCCAAACTCCATCCCTGAGAGACACTGACAGAGGCAGCAATTAGACCCACACAGTGAGGGATACCACATGGAGAGAGACTAAGTGATATCAACGGAGTGCTGGAAGACTTCAGGATCACACAATCATGTTGGAAGAATGGGTTTAGCTTCATGTATCAGTGCTCAGGGATGAGCAACCAGTGAGCAGGTGAAGTGATGGCCTCGTAACATTATTGTTAGCGCATTTGTCCAAAACCACAGCTAATGTTCAGGGGAGGCAGGTTTGAATCCCATCATAAGATATGGTGGAATTTAAAATCAATAATTTTAAAAATAGCAATTAACAATCCAGAAACAAATATGAAACCATTGCTGATGTCCAAACGTCACAATCCCTTAGACACAACCAGTCCACGCCATCCCTCCAAAGAGTAACCCACTCAGACCCATCTCCTTCGAACTAATACACCTAACATTATGGACAATTTAGCATGGCCAATTCGCCTGACCTGCACGGCTTTGGACTGTGGGAGGAAACCGGAGCATCCGGAGGCAATTCACGCAGACACGGGGAGAATGTGCAAACTCCACATAGTCGCCCGTGGCTGGAATCGAACCTAGGACGCTGGTGCTGTGTGGCAGGAGTGCTAATCACTGAGCCACCGTGTCGCCCACTTATCCTTTAGACAATGAGATCTGATCATCCTCACGTGATCTGCACGACATACCCACAGCAAAGTGTTCGCCTCTGAATTACCCTCTGAAATGGCCGAGCAAGCTATTCAGCTCATGGGCAGCTAGGGATAGGCAATAAAGGCTGGTCAGCCAGAGACACCCACATCCCCGACCTGATTTATAAAAAAATCCATTAGAATGGTCCCACTGGAACCGTGGTGGGACCAGTGTCCTGGCCAATCATGTCGGTAGGTTTATGGACAGGGCTTTAAACTGACAGAGAAGATGCAGGGACAGGGTTCAGGTGAAAGGAGCTTTCCAAATCCAAAGAGAAAAGGTGAAGCATCAGAACAGCACGGGAATGTGGCTGAAGACAACAGAAAGGAACAGGATGGGACAGATTTTAACTAAAACTGTACATCAGTGAGTAGGTTTGTGATAAGAAATTGTGGGAAAGAGTAAATTATGTTTTTTTTAATGGACGAAGTCTTATCAATAAGGCAGATGGATTTGTGACACTGAGATAAAAGAGGTTTAGACACCAGAGAGCGTGGTTACAGGGCGAACAAAAGTTGGAACATAAATATTCAATGGATCACAACCTTGCAGAAACTCAGGTAAAGTGGGCAACGCTAACAATAATTGATAACAAAGGCATTACAGAGAAAGCATAACAGATCATGAAGTAGAGTCAGTCCCAATGTAAATTCTGGCTACTACTTGCCAAGGACACAAGCAGTAGAACAGTTTTAGCCACTGAACAGCATTCCATTCCTCATCTCTGCATTAAACAGGAACTCATTGGAATTGTTTTAACAAACACGTTGTGATAATTTTGGGAAACTTCAATATTCACATAATGTGGGACAGTCACTCTGACAACAGTGATTTTGGAAGAGGAGTTCAGAGAATTAGTTTTCAGTGTTTCTTTGAATAACAAATTGTGCAACTGGCGAGGGACATAACTATCTCAGAGCGACCATTGTGTGATCAAACTTCGTGAATGAGTAATGTCACCTGCAAGATCTCCCTCTGCGAAATTGTGATAAAGTGCAGTTTAAAGAAATATAAAGTTTTAAAGTGAATCACAGAAAGGACAAGCTACAACTAGAAACAAAAATAACCAATGACATGAGTTTGAGATGAGAACTGACCAAGATAAACAGGCTAAACAGACTGAAATATGTGCCTGTAAATGAGCAGTGGAAAACATTTGAAGGAGCAGTGTAAATCACTAAACAAAAGGACATTCCCTTGAAACAGACAAATCCTCAGCAAGAAATCTCTATCGGTCCCTCACTCAAGTAAAAAGGATCATATTAGATGATCGAGCTTAGAGGATCACCAAAAAGCACTTAAAATCCTGAAGTGTGAGAGTGTTTTAGGAGTACGTTTTAAAGGGATTGCAAAGGGACTGCTCGCAGGAGGAGGTCTGATGGAAGAGGGAATAATTGTCAAGGTTTTATGTCACAAAAGGAACCGGGAGAGCTGAAGGTGCTGGAGGTGGTGAGAGTGTTACAGAGAGTACTCAGGGTCTGAACGGTGTTACAAAGCCAGTACAGATTGCTGCAGCGGGAGGGGTTTGCAGAGGTAGGGAGGGACATATGTATTTTTATTTATTCATGGGATGAGGATGTCACTGATTGGACCAACATTTTTTGCCCCACTGCTAATTACCCAGAGTATAGCACAGAGTCAGCCATATTGCTGTGGGTCTGGAATCACATGTTAGCCAGACCAGGTCAGAAAGTCAGATGTTCTTCTCTAAAGGACGTAAGTGAACCAGATGAGTACTTCCTACTGGTCAACAATGCTTTTATGTACAGTCACAACATGACATCCCAACTCCTACTCTTAATGCTCTGCCCAAAGAAGGTAACCATCCCAAACGCCTGCTTCCCCGGCCTGTCTACCTGTGACACCACTTACAAAGAACTGTCTACCTGCATATCTGCATCTGACTGACAACACTCCCCAGGGCCCGAACATTAACTGTACAAGTCCCACCCTGGTTTGTTTCACCACAATGGAACACTTCACATTTATCTTATTGAACTCCATCTGCTATTCTTCAGCCCACTAACCCAGCAGTACTGTTCATCCTGTTGTATCTTGGATAAATTTCTTCACTGTCCACTTTACCAACAATTTCAGTGTCACTCAAAAAAAAACTTACTTACCACCAAACCAATATTCCCATCCAAACCATTTATCTAAATGACAAACAACAGGGGACCCACTACACAGCTGGTCACATGCCTTCAGTCATAAAAACAACATGTCTCCCATCACCCTCTGTATACTACCATCAAGCCCAATTTTGTATCCAGTTGACTAGCTCCTCCTGAATGCCATATCCTTTTACATTGATCTGAGCTTATTACCCAGTTTACCATACAGAACGTAGAACACCGAACAGTACAGAACGTAGAACACAGAACAGTACAGCACAAGACCCTTCAGCCATGATGCCATGCCCATCTTTTACCCGACTGTAAGATCAAACTAATCTACATACCTTTCATTTTGCTACCATCCATGTGCCTATCCAAGAGTCTGTTAAAATATCCCGTTCTACCCACCCACCACTCTCTGTGTAAAGAACCTACATCTGAAATCTCCCCTTACCCATCCTCCAATTACCGTACAATTATGCCCCTTGGTACCATGTGTGCCATGGGACAAAGAGGTCTCTCACTGTTGACTCTACCTTTGCCTCACACCATCTTGTTCACCTCTACCAAATCATACCACACTCTTCTTCACTCCAATGTGAAAAGCCTTAGCTCCCTCAACCTTTCTTCATAAAGCATGCTCTCCAGTACAGGCAGCATCCTGGTAAATCTCCTCTTTACTCTCTCTCAAGCTTCCACATCCTTCCTGTAATGAAGGGAACAAAACTGAACACAATATTCTAATTGGGATCTAACCAGGGCTGTATAGAGCTGCAGCATAACCTCATAGCTTTAAAACTCAATCCCCCAGCTAATGAAAGCCAATACAACATATTCTTTCTTAACAACACTATCAGCTTGGGTGGCAAATTTGATGGATCTCTGGTCATGAAATTCAAGATTCATCTGTTGCTCCACACTATCCAGTATTCTGCCTTTATCCCTGTATTCTGCGTTCAAGTCTCACCTTCCAAAATACATCACTTCACACTTTTCCAGATTTGACTTTATCTGCCCAGCTCTACATCCTGTCTATGTCCCATTGCAACCTCCAATAGACATCCACACTATTCACCACTCCACCAGCCTTCATGTCATTGGGAAATTTACTCACCCACTCTTCCACTCACACATCCAAGTCATTCAGAAAATCACCAAGAGCAGAGGTCCTGTAACCTCTCCGTGCAGAAAACCACTGGTCACCGAGCTCCAGGCTGAATGCTTTCCATCTGGCATCACCCTCTGTCTTCTATGGGCCAGGAATTTTGTGTCCAGACTGTCAGGTTTCCCTGTATCCCATGCTCTGTACTTTCTCAATGAGCCATAAATGTGTGTTGTCACATTCTCAAAGGATTCAATAAGATTTGTGAGTCATGACCTGTCCCTTACAAAGCATGATGACTTTCTCTAATCAAACTATGGTTTTCCAAGGAATCATAAATCCTGTATCTCAGGGTCTCCAATAATCTGCACATCACAGACAGAAGACTGACAGGTCTGTGATTCCCAGGATTATCTCTATTCCTTTGCTTGAACAGCGCATGGCTGATTCACCTAACCTGCTAATCTTTGGGCTGTGGGTGGAAACCGGAGCACCTATTGGAAATCCACACAGACAAGGGGAGAATGAGCAAACTCCACACAGACAGTCGCCTGGGCCTGTAATTGTAATCGCGTCCCTAGTGCTGTGAGGCAGCAGTGCTAACCACTGAGTCACCGTGCTGCCCCATGTAACTCTCTAGAGGCCTGCTTCTGATCCTTGGTTCCGCAATCTTAAGTCAGCTTCCTTCTTCCTCTTGACTAGATGTTCTACATCCCTTGGATACTTGTCAAATGTTTTGCTGAAATCCATGTAGACAACGTTGACTGCTCTGCCTTCATCTATCTCTTGGCCACCTCCTCAAAGAGTCAATCAGGTTTGTGAAACACGGTCTTCCACTCACAAAGCGATGCTGAATATCTCTAATCAGCCCTTGCCTTTCCAAATATATGTAGCTTCTTTCTCTCAAAATCTCCTCCAACAACTTACCCAGCACTGGCTCACTGGGCTGTGAGTTCCTGGCTTTTCCCTGCAGACCTAAAGTGATGGAATAGCATTAGCTGCCCTCCAGTCTTCCGGTAACTCATTGTGTCTGTTGATAATATAAACATCTCTGTTATGGACACCGCAATCTCTTCCCTAGCTTCCCATGAATATTCAAGGATAGACCGAATGCGTTACTGAGGATTAATTAACCTTTATTTGTTTTAAGATTCCAGCACGTTTTCTTCTCTGTTGAGGATTCTTTCCAAGACATCGCTATTTATTTCCCCAAGTTCCCGAGCTTCCATATCTTTCTCCACAGTAACTTCTGACAACACTATTTTGTCTAATATCTCAACCACCCCCAGTGAAGGTGCCCTATTCTCTACCATGTTACTCCTTAGCCCTTATTGAAACTTGTGTAAAGGTTTCTGAAAATTCAAATAAACCATATCCTCGGTACAGACACTCATACACCCATATCTATTCTGCCATTTATACTCACACCAATAAAAATACAATCCTACAGGCTCAAAGCCACATTCTCTTTTTATTAAATGTATTTCTAAGGGTCCAGTTATTGTTCACTGACATATCCTTTCAAACATATTTTAGCTCCCGACCTACTATCAGGCTAACACTGTTTGGTTTCAGACTGGCAGCAGAAAGGGTTTTGGGAGTTCGTGTTTAACAATCTGAAAAAGGGAGCTTACAGGTTCAACAGTTAATAGATGTTTTGAGCTGAGAACAGAATTGAGTCAAACCGTCAGGGCAGTCAGGGACAAGGTAGGATTAATAAATTACGCTACATTTATTTCAATGCAAGCTGCCTAACAGGGAAGGCAGATGAACTCAGGGCATGGTTAGGAACATGGGACTGGGATATCATAGCAATTACAGAAACATGGCTCAGGAATAGGCAGGACTGGCAGCTTAATGTTCCAGGATAGAAATGCTACAGGAATGTTAGAAAGGGTGGCAAGAGAGGAGGGGGAGTGGTATTTTTGATAAGGGATAGTATTACAGCTGTTCTGAGGGAGGATATTCCCAGAAATACATCCAGGGAAGTTATTTGGGTGGAACTGAGAAATAAGAAAGGGATTATCAACTTATTAGGATTGTATTACAGACCCCCCAATAGTCAGCGGGAAATTGCCAAACTTGTAAGGCGATCTCACCTATCTGTAAGAATAATAGGGGAGGTATGGTAGGTGATCTTAACTTTCCAAACATTGACTGGGATTGCCATAATGTTAAAGGTTTAGATGGAGAGGAATTTCTTAAGTGTGTACAAAATAATTTTGTGATTCAGTATGTGGATGTACCTACTAGAGAAGGTGCAAAATTTCACCTACTCTTAGGAAATAAGGCAGGGCAGGTGACTGAGGTGTCAGTGGGGGAGCACTTTGGGGCCAGCGATCATAATTCTATTTGTTTTAAAATAGTGATGGAAAAGGATAGACCAGATCGAAAAGTTGATTTCTAAATTGGAGAAAGGCAAATTTTGACAGTATTAGGCAACAACCTTTGAAAGCTGATTGGGGGCAGATGTTCGCAGGTAAAGGGATGGCTGGAAAATGGGAAGCCTTCAGAAATGAGATAACAAGAGTCCAGAGAAAGTATATTCCTGTCAGGGTGAAAGGGAAGGCTAGTAGGTATAGGGAATTCTGGATGACTGAAGACATGGAGGGTTTGGTTTAGAAAAAGAAGGAAGCATATGTCAGGTATAGACAGGATAGATCGGGTGAATCCTTAGAAGAGTATAAAGGAAGTACGAGTACACTTAAGAGGGAAATCAGGAGGGCAAAATGGTTACATGAGATAGGTCTGACAAATAGAATTAAGGAGAATGCAAAGTGTTTTTACAAATATATTAAGGAAATAAGGGTAACTTGGGAGAGAATAGGGCCCCTCAAAGATCAGCAAGGCGGCCTTTGTGTGGAGCTGCAGAAAATGGGGGAGATATTAAATGAATATTTTGCACCAGTATTTACTGTGGAAAAGGATATGGAAGATATAGACTGTAGGGAAATCGATGGTGGCATCTTGCAAAATGTCCAGATTACAGAGGGGGAAGTTCTGGTTGTCTTCAAACGGTTAAAGGTGAATAAATCCCCAGGAATCATCAGGTGTACCCGAGAACTCTGTGGGAAGCTGGAGAAGTGATTGCTGAGCCTCTTGCTGAGATATTTGTATCATCAATAGTCACAGGTGAGGTGCCATAAGACTTAAGGTTGGCAAAAGTGGTGCCACTGTTTAAGAAGGGTGGTAAAGACAAGCCAGAGAACTATAGTCCGGTGAGCCTGAACTCAGTGGTGGGCAAGTTGTTGGTGGGATTTCTGACGGACAAGATGCACATGCATTTGGAAAGGCAAGGACTGATTAGGAATAGTCGATATGGCTCTGTGCATGGGTAATCATGTCTCAAACTTGATTGAGTTTTTTGAAGAAGTAACAAAGAATATTGAGGAGGGCAGATTGATAGATGTGATCTATATGGACTTCAGTGAGGCATTGGACAAGATTCCGTATGGGAGACTAATTAGCAAGGTTAGAACTCATGGAATACAGGGAGAACTAGCCATTTCGATACAGAACTGGCTCAAAGATAGAAGACAAAGGGTAATGGTGGGGGTTGTTTTTCAGACTAGAGGCCTGTGACCAGTAGAATGCCACAAGGATCAGTGTTGGGTCCTCTACCTTTTGTCATTTACATAAATGATTTGGATGCAAGCATAAGAGGTACAGTTAGTAAGTTTACAGATGACACCACACTTGGAGGTGCAGTGGACAGCGAAGAGGGTTACAACAGGATCTGAACCAGATGGGCCAATGGGCTAAATGGCAGATGGAGTTTAATTCAGATAAATGCGATGTGCTGCATTTTGGGTAAGCAAGTTTTAGCAGGACTTATACACGTAATGGTAAGGTCCTAGGGAGTGTTGCTGACCAAAGAGACCTTGGAGTGCAGGTTCATAGCTCCTTGAAAGTAGAGTCGCAGGTAGATAGGATAGTGAAGGCGGCATTTGGTATGCTTTCCTTTATTGGTCAGAGTATACAATACAGGAGATGGAAGGTCATGTTGCGGCTGTACACAACATTGGTTAGGCCACTGTTGGAATATTTTATGCAATTCCAGTCTCCTTCCTATCGGAAGAATTGTTGTGAAACTTGAAAGGGTCCAGGAAAGATTTACAAGGATGTTGCTAGGGTTGAGGGATTTGAGCTAAAGGGAGTGGCTGAACAGGCTGGGGCGGTTTTCGCTGGAGCTTCGGAGGCTGAGGGGTGACCTTACAGAGGTTTACAAAATTATGAAGGCATGGATAGGATAGGATAAATAGACAAAGTCTTTTCCCTGGTGTCAGGGAGACAAGAACTCGAAGGCATAGGTTTAGGGTGAGAGGGGAAAGATATAAAAGAGACCTAAGGGGCAGCTTTTTCATGCGGAGGGTGGTACATGCATGGAACGAGCTGCCAGAGGATGTGGTGGAGGATGGTACAATTTCAACATTTAAGAGGCATTTGGATGGATATATGAATAGGAAGGGTTTGGAAGAATATGGGCCGGGTGCTGGCAGGTGGGACTGGATTGGGTTGGGATATCTGGTTGGCATGCACGGGTTGGACCGAACGGTCTGTTTCCGTGCTCTACATCTCTATTACTGTATCACTCATGGAGGTTATAGCAATAAACTGCGTGGTCGCGTCTGGAGGAGATTAAAGGTATAATGGTTTGTAGTTACTGAAGGAAATTACACCAATAGGGACCAACAGAGTTTACAGAGACTGAGTGTGTTTTAGAGACAGGAAGAGCTCATAGTCATCATTAGAAATGCAGAAACTAATTTATGAGAGAAGCAGGGTCACTCTGCTTTGTGCCCAGAGACAAGGAGGAGTCTAACACCTGGAGGAGGTTACTAAGATACAGAGCTTTTTTGTTGTCATGACGGGAAGGTTACTGAGATCATGAAGGTAGCAGGAGTTCAAAAAAGTGACGAAGACAGGGAGGTTTTTCAGGTCTAGAAAGGATTACACTGACAGGGATGGCTTAAGGAACTGAAGAGTTATTTTTCTTCAGTTCAGGAGAGATGTGACAGAACCCAGGATTAAAGGCAAAGGCAGAAACTTGGAGAGTTTTACTGATATGAGGAGCTTAGAGGGATAAGCAGGATTGTAGGGGCTGATAGAGATAGGGAAGGTGGTATCGATGAAACAGACAGTGGAGAAACTGGCAGACACAGGGAGGGTTGTGTGAAACAGATGAATTTACAGACAAGATGGTGATAATGAAGCCTGAGACTTTTCTCATGTTCCTTGCCCAGCATTGTTCCTACATCATGCCCTCAGGGTCTGAATTAAAGCCCATGAACTCCACCCTGTGTTGTTTACTGTGAGTGATCTTACCGGCCGCAGGATTTACTGAAGCCTCCAGATCTCACTCTCCATCTCTCTCTGGCTGACCAACCGTCTTCAATGTGGTGATGGACGAGACAAGAATTGGGAATTCTGCTGAGTCAGGGACATCAGGAATACCTACAGGAGACAGAGACGTAGACAGAATGGGAAATGAGACTTATGCAATGAAGGTTACACATGGAGAATGGCACTGAGTCCCACAGAGATATGGAAATTCCCTTCCTCATCCATGGCCTGTACAGTTGCTTCCCTCTGGAGTGGAGAATGCTGTTAGCTCAGGAACTGGAGTAGCTGCAAGAGCGAGAGACACTGACAGAGGCAGCCAATAGACCCACACAGTGAGGGATATCACATGGAGAGATACTGAGTGAAATCAGCAGAGTGCTGGAAGGTGTCAGGATCACACAATGGTATCATCAGAAGTGGTTCTGACCAGTGAGCACTGCTCCCAGTACTCAGGGAGGATTCAGCTACTTTATTGGGATAGGTTCCTCTGGTACCAGGATTATGTACTGTGCGATAAATGGACACAGATGAGGAGGGGAACAGTTCTGAGGGGAATGGAAATTCGTAAGACCAAAGAGAAAGGTTGAAATATTGGACACCATGGAGATGTGGATGAAGATCAAAAGAACGAAACAGTAAGGGATAGAGTTTAATTAAAATACGACATTGTCAAATAGATTTGTGAAAGGAAATTATTGGTTAAAATAAAGTAAATGCCATTTCCGCCCCTCACAATTCCTCATACACCACAGATGACATCACTTCCGCCACTCACATCATCACTGATGTCACCCACTCAGCGACTTCCGCTCCCCTACTGCCGTGTTTGCCACCACTTCCTCCCCCACCAACACCATTCACCTGTATTCTGCTGACACCCCCCCAGGTCCCACAATCACCATCCCCGCCCCCCCAGAACCCCGAGGGGAACGCCACTCCTGCTCATGACTCCACTCCCAACATCCCCTACACCACACCCACTCCAGTTACAGGTTCTGTCCCCTCCCCCAGCTCCACACCTTAGCCTGGTCCCAGCTCCCAGTCCTGCCGAGTTTTCATTATTCCCCCTGACTTCCTCCTCACTGAGGACGAATGATCTGTCCTCAGCAAAAGCCTCATCTTTATCCCCCTCCGTCCACGCATCAATTAATTTAATACACGCCGTGACATTGAACACTTCTTCCGCCGCCTCTGCCTCACACCTTATTTTGACAATGAACACTACCGCATATTTTCTGAGAACCCCTTTTCCAGACTCCAATACACTCCATCCACCTGGACACCCCAAGCTGGCCTATTACCTGCCTTCGATCTCTTCATTTCCAACTTCCACCGAGCCATTAAACGCCTCAACTTATCTACCCCCTTCCCCACTCCAACCTCTCACCCTCACAACGTGCAGCCCTCCACTTCCTCTGCTCCAATCCCGACCTCACCATCAAACCAGCAGATAAAGGGGGTGCAGTGGAAGTCTGGTGCACTGACCTCTACACCACTGAAGCCATGATGCCAACTCAAAGACACCGCCTCCTATCACCTTCTCTACCATGACCTACCTCCCATCTCCAAAATGTCATCTCCCAGAGCATACAGAACCTCATCACCTCAGGAGGAGATCTCCCACCCACAGCTTCCAACCTCATTTTCCGGGATCCCCCACTGCCCGGTTCTACCTCCTTCCCAAGATCCACAAGCCTGATCACCCTGGCCGACCCATTGTCTCAGCATGCTCCTACCCCACCGAACCCATGTCTACCTACCTCGACATTGTCCTATCCCCCAGTCTAGGAACTACCAACATTCGTTCAAGACACCACCCACACCCTCCACTCCTCCAAGACTTCTGTTTCCCTGGTCCCCAACGCCTCATCTTCACAATGAATATCCAATCCCTCTAAACATCCATCCACCATGACCAGGACCTGCAAGCCCTCCGTTTCTTCATCTCCCGATGTCCACAACAGTACCCTTCCACCGACACTCTCATTCATTTAGCTGAACTTGTCCTCACCCTTAACAAATTTTTTCTTCAAATCCTCCCACTTCCTCCAGATCAAAGGGGTAGCCATGGGCACCCGTATGGGCCCCAGCTATGCCTGTCTCTTTGTTGGCTACGTAGAACAGTCGATCTTCCGTAATTACACCGGCACCACTCCCCACCTCTTCCTCCGCAACATTGATGACTGCATTGGCACCACCTCGTGCTCCCTCGAGGAGTTTGAGCAATTCATCAACTTCACCAACACATTACACCCAACGTGAAATTTACCTGGACCATCTCTGATAACTCCCTCCCCTTCCTGGACCTCTCCATCCCCATTAATGACAACTGACTTGACACCAATTTTTTTTTACAAACTTACCGACTCCCACAGCTACCTAGATTACACACCTTCCCACCATACCGCCTGCAAAATTCCCAACCCCTATTCACAATTCCTCCGCCATACCTGCTCCCAGGACGGCCAGTTCCACCACAGAACACACCAGATACCCTCCTTCTTTAGAGATCGGAATTTCCCTTCCCACATGGTAAAAGATGCCCTCCAACGCGTCTCGTCCACATGCCGCATATTCGCCCTCAAACCCCACCCCTCCGACTGTAACAAGGACAGAACACCCCTGGTGCTTGTCCTATAAGAGTAGTGTTGTCCCAGTCGAATTCCTGTTGCTTGTCATCTGCGTGTGTGGCTACTAAGGATAGCTGGTCGTGTCGTTTCGTGGCTAGTTGGTGTTCATGGATGTGAATCGTTAGCTGTCTTCCTGTTTGTCCTATGTAATGTTTGTGCATTCATTGCATGGGAGATTTTCTGGTGAGCTGTTGTCTGAGTGTGGCTGTTGGTGTGACAGCAACTCACCAGAACGAAGGACCCGATACCCAGCATGAGCAAAACCAACGTAGTGTAGGACAAGACAAATAGAGAACACCCAGGGAATTCCTAGAAGCATGGCACTCATGCACAGATTCAACCAACAAGCACATCGACCTGGACTCAATATACTGACCACTGCAGCGGACAGCGGGAACAGACAACCGGAAGTGGCAGATTCAAACCAATACAAATGCCAGAGGAAAGATCACAGAAGCGCTTCACAGGAGACTCCCAAGCACTGAGGATGTCACCTAGACAGGGACGAAAAGTCTGCAACACAAATTCCCAGCTCAGCGAACAGAACCACAACAACGAGCACCCAAGCTACAAATCTTCTCACAAACTACTGGTATTATTGCTAGAGAATGTATCCAAAACATCAGCTAAGGTTCAGGGGAGTCTGGTTTGAATCCCACCATCTGAAATGGAGACATTTGAAATTAATAATTTTAAAAATAATAATTAACAATCCATAAATAAGTATGAGACCATTACTGATGTACAAAAAATCCTAACACTTGTCCTTTCGAGAAGGACATCTGCCCATCCTCACGTAGTCTGCATGACATCCCCACTGCAAAGTGTTTGCCTCTCAAATACCCTCTGAAATGGCCGAGCAATTTACTCAGCTCAAGGGCAGCTAGGGCTGAGCAAGAAAGGCTGGTCAGCCAGAGACACCCACATCCCCTACCTGATTTAATAAATAATCATGCTGGAACCAGGGTCCGGGCCAATCATGTCGGTAGGTTTATGGACAGGAATTTAAACTGACAGAAAGGATGGTGGGACAGGCTTCAGGTGAAAGGATCTTTCCAAATCAAAAGAGAAAAAGTGAAGCCTCGGAACAGCATGGGGATGTGACTGAAGACAAGCAGAAAGGAACAGGGAATGACAGGATTTAAATAAAACTGTCCATCAGTGAATAAATTTGTGACAGAAAATTGTGGGCAAGAGTAAGTTGTGTTTTTTTTTCAAATGGACAACGTCGCTGCAATAACGTAGATGGATTTGTGACACAGAGATAAAAGAGTTAGACAGCAGGGAGAAATGGATACAGGGTGATCAAAAATATTCAATGGTTCACAATCTATTGCAACCTCAGGCAAAATGGGGAACACTAACAATAATGGATACCAAAGGCATTACAGCGAAAGCATTTGGCCTCAGGTCATGAAGTCGAGTCAGTCTGAATGTAAATTCTGGCTACTACTTGCCAAGGACACAAGCAGCAGAATAGTTTTAGCCAATGAACAGTATTGCATTGCTCATCACTGCAATAAACAGGAACTCATTGGAATTTTTTAACAAAGGCATTATGATAATTTTGGAAAACTTCAATATTCGTATTATCTGGCTCAATCACACGGACAGCATTCATATTCGAAGAGGAATTTGGTTAATTTTTTTGAGTGTTTCTTTGAAAAACACATGGTGCAACTTGCTAGGGACATAACTATCGCAGAGCGATGGTGCGATGAAACTTAGTAAATGAGTAATGTCACCTGCAGAGATCCTTTGGGAAATTGTGACAAAGTGCAGTTTAAATAAACATAAAGTTGAAAAGTGAATCACAGAAAGGTCAAGCTACAACTAGAAACAAAAATATTCGAGGAGAAAGTGAGGTCTGCAGATGCGGGAGATCAGAGCTGAAAATATGTTGCTGGAAAGGTGCAGCAGGTCAGGCAGGATCCAAGGAACAGGAGATTCGGCGTTTCTGGCATAAGCCTGAAGAAGGGCGAATGCCCGAAACGTCGATTCTCCTGCTCCTTGGATGCTGCCTGACCTGCTGCGCTTTTCCAGCAACACATTTTCAGCTAGAAACAAAAATAGCCAATTACGTGAGTTTGAGAGGAGAACTGACCAATGTAAACAGGCTAAACATACTGAAAGATGTGTCTGTAAATGGACAGTGGAAAACATTTGAAGGAACAGCATAAAACGCTCAACAAAAGGGCATTCCATTGAAGTAGTAAACACCTCAGCAAGAAATCCCCACTGGTCCCTCACTCAGGACTAAAAGGGATCATACTAGATTATGAGGCTGAGAAGATCACCACAAAATATTTAAAATCCTGAAGTGAGAGAGTGCTTTAGGAGTCAATGTTAAATGGATTGCAAAGGGTCTGCTCGCAGGGGGAGGGCAGTGGGAAGGGGAATCATTGTCAGGGTTTAATATCACAATAGGAACAGGAAGAGGTGAAGTTGCTGGAGGTGGTGAGAGTGTTACAGAGAGTGGTTAAGGCCTGAATGGTGTTACAAAGTCAGTACGGATTGTTGCAGCTGGAGGGGTTTGCCGAGGTAGGGAGGGACATATGTATCTTTATTTATTCATTCATGAGATGTGGGTGT
The DNA here is from genome assembly GCF_020745735.1 of Hemiscyllium ocellatum. Classification (NCBI taxonomy): domain Eukaryota; kingdom Metazoa; phylum Chordata; class Chondrichthyes; order Orectolobiformes; family Hemiscylliidae; genus Hemiscyllium; species Hemiscyllium ocellatum. The sequence goes on from NC_083444.1 coordinate 31,415,168, forward strand.
CACTGCCTGGACTAACATTCTTTGACCCCACTGCTAATTATCCAGGGGGCAGCTAAGAGTCAGCCATATTGCTGTGGGTCTGGAGTCACATGTCGTCCAGGCCAGGTTAGATTGTCAGATGTTCTTCCCTAAAGGAGGTAAGTGAACCAGCTGAGTTCTTCTTACTGAACAACAAAGTTTTTATGATAGTCTCACCAATGTCTTTTACAGATACACCATGACATCCCAACTCCTACTTTCAATGCTCTCCAAATGAAGGTAAGCATCCCAAATACCTGAACACCAGCCTGTCTACCTGTGACACCACATTCAAAGAACTGTCTACATGCATCCCTAGGTCACTGACTGACAACACTACCCAGGGCCCAAACATTAACTCTACAGGTCCCACCCTGGTTTGTTTCACCACAATGGAACACTTCACATTTATCTAATTAAACTCCATCTGCTATTCTTCAGCCCACTCTCACAGCAGTACTGTTCATCCTGTAGTATCACAGATAACCTTCTTCACTGTCCACTTTACCACCAATGTCAGTGTCACACAAGAAGCTTACTTACCAGGAAACCAATATTCCCATCCAAACCATTTATCCAAATGACAAACAACAGTGGGCCCACTACACCGCGGGTCACATGCCTCCAGTCAGAAAAAAAACAACATGTCTCCCATTACCCTCTGTCTCCAAACATCAAGCCAATTTTGTATACAGTTGACTAGCTCCTCCTGAATGCCAAATCCTTTTACACTGATCTGGGCTTATTACCCAGTTTGCCAGACAGAAGATAGAACACAGAACAGTTCAGCCCAAGACCTTGATTTCATGCCAACCTTTTATCCAACTGTAAGATCAAACTAACCAACACACCTTTCGTTTTACAATTATCCATGTATCTGTCCAAGAGTCTACCAAATGTACAAAATGTATCTAATTTTACTAACACCATTGGCAGTGCATTCGAACCACCCACCATTCTCTATCCTCTTATCCATCCACAAATCACCTTAAAATTATGCCACCTTGATATAGCCAATTATTCCACAAGAGGAAAGTCTCTGATAATTCACTCTCTCTGTGCCTCTCATCATCTTGTTCACCTCTATCGGGTCGCCCCACCCCCTTCTTCACTCCAATGAGAAAAGCCTTAGTTCCCTGAAACGTTGTTCACAAGAAATGCCCCCCATTCCGGGCAGCATTCTGGTACATATCCTGTGTACGTTCTCTAAAACTTGCACATTCTGTAAACAGGGGACCAGAACTGAACACAATATTCCAAGTGTGGACACACCAGGACGCTATAAAGATGCAATAAGACCTCACGGCTCTTAAAATCAATCCCCTTGCTAAGGAAAGCCAACACAATATATGCCTTTTAAAAACCCTACCAACGTGCGTGGCAACTTGAGTGATCTATGGACATGGGCCCCATGGTCTCTCTGTTCCTCCACACTGCCAAGTAATCAGCCTTTCAACCTGTATTCTGTATTCAAATTCAACCTTCCAGAATGAATCACTTCACTTTTTCAGATTGAACTCCATCTGCCACTTCCAGCCCAGCTCTGCGTCCTGTCAATGTCCCATTGCAACCGACATCAGCCCTCTACATCACCCACCACTCCACCAACCTTCATGTGATTGGCAAACTTACTAACCCACTCTCCAACATCCACATCCAAGTCATTTATAAAAATCACAGAGTGCAGAGTCCCAAAGCCGACTGTTACAGAACGCCACTGGTCACTGAGCTCCAGGCTCAATACTGTCCATCTGCTGCCATACTCTGTCTCCTCTTGGCCATTCGATCCTGTATCCAGACAGATAGATTTCCCTGTATCCCAATCATCCTTCCTTTCTCAATTAGCCGTCAACATACTCTGTCATATCCTCACATAATTCAATAAGGTTTGTGAGGCATGACCTGCCCCTCACAAACCCATGCTGGCTGTGTACAATTTAACTATGGTTTACAAAGTAGTCATATATCCTGTATTTAGAGTCTTCGCCAATAACCACAGATATTAGACCAAATCTGTAAGTCCCAGGATTCTATCTCCGTAACATGGCCCGGACTCTAAAAACTTCCCTCCGCTGCCTTGTTCCCCAGAACGTCACTGCAGGATGGTGGGAATTACAGAAATCGGGAGGAATATCAGGACAAGAGGGTTTTGCAGACATTAGGAGGTTTGCAATGCCAAAAAGGAGGCTTCAGTAATTGTGAGGTTACATGGTAATGAACGCATTTGAGGAGGAAGGGGAATTGCAGGGAAATGAGAGGTTTCACAGTTTGTGTGTTTCGTTAGGACTGCAAGAGGTTACTGAGTTGGGAAGGTTTAAGTACTGGTAGTTGTTACATAATCAAGGTTTTGGTTGCAATGGCAGGAAGAGGATTCAGGAAGTATGGGGTCTGAACGAGGTTACACAAATGAGAAGAGTTGTCAGAGGTGGAGGTGTTAGTAGAGACAACAATGGTCTGATCTGGAGCAGAGGACCCAGATTGGGAGGGATGTGGGGACTGGAGGTGGTTTCACAGAGAGGCAGGACCTTGGAGCCTCAAGATATTACAGAAATGTGGAGAGCTATAGGGCCTGCAGGAGTTCATGGAGTTGGGGAGGAGGGAGGGATGGAGCAGTTTACAGGGATAAGGAAGTTGGTAGGAAAGGCCTGATCACAGACAGGGACTATTTAGGGAATGGAGCAGATTACAGAGATAATGTAGGTTGTACAGACTGTAAGAAAAAAACACACATATGGAGGGTAGTCAGAACTGAACAAGTTTAGAGATATCGAAAGGCTTAGGTTCTGGGGTTATTTAGACATGGAGGGTGTGGAATCGGACAAATTTTCTTGAACATAAGAACAGCAATTTTGGTTGGAGACAGTTACACAGATAAAGGAGCATTAGTAATCTCCTCCAGTTTGGCCTAAGTGGGCAAGTGTTGTAGGGGAGGTTGTCGTTAACACAGATAGGGGTGTAAGAGCTGGAGAAGGTTATGCAGATGAGTAGATGGGTGGAATTACTGGAAGAGCTTACATTGACAGGGTGGGTGATAGTGATGAGAGCATGTTCCATAGATCGCGGTTCCTGTAGGAACTGGATCAGGACAGTCACAGGGACTGGAGTGGGTTCGACAGATCGGGGTGTGGCAGAGACCTGAGAAGATTATAGGATCTCCACAGAGTGATTGTGTTTTTAGGGCTGGAAGAGGTTCGGTAGATACGGAACCCTTAAACCCAATGTATACCATCTTCATTTGCCAGGCCAGAGCCTCAAAATCCCTCCTCAGCCAGGGATCCATAAACCTGCCATTTTCCCTTCACCCTAACAGGTACATACTGACCCTGGATTTTCAGTATCACACTTTTAGAAGCCTCCCAATTTCCAGTCCTTTCTTTTCCTTCAAACAGACTCACCCACCCAACCTCTGCTAGGTCCTGCTTCATGGCCCCAAAACTGGCTGTGTTCCAGCATAGCTCCTTAACCTGTGGGCCTCTCCTATCATTTTTATAGTTAGGTGAAAACTAAGGCAGTTGCGGTCACTGGACCCAAAGTGCTCTCCGACTGACATGTCAGTCACTTCCTGACCTCGTTTTCTCAGGTGAGATTCAATGTTGCGCCCACCTGAGTAGAGTTGGACCGTCTACATATTGGTCAAGGAAACTTTCTTGGACCCATTTGACAAATTGTTACCCATTTGGGCCTTTTAGTCTCTGAATGCATAAGTCAATCCAGGGGAAATTAAAATCTCCAATCAATACTACTCTCTTATTCCTACAGCTATACAATCTCTCTGCACATCTTCTCTTCTCATACCCGCTCCCTATTTGCAAGTCTGTAATACAGTCCCAACAAAGTGACCATCCCATTCTTCTTTCTAACTTCTAACCACATGGGATCATTTGATGACTCTTTAGGAATATCCTCCCTGAACACTGTTATTATGTTCTCCCTTACCAATAGGGCAGCTGCCCCATCTCACTTCCTTGTCTTTCTGTCACACTTGTACCTTCTGTATCCTGGAACACTGAGCTGTCAGTCCTGCCCTTCTCTCAGCCATGTTTCTGCTATGGCTATAATATCATAGTCCCCAGAGCCAATCCATGCTCTGAGCTCACCTGCCTTACCAGTCAGGCCTCATGAAATAAATGCCCTTTAAACCAGAAGTCTTTTCCCTCCCTTGACTGTGCCCCTGGATATCCAGAATAGGAAACTTGCTCTCAGTGGCTGGTGGATTTACCTCTGACTGGCCGATGATCTCTCTCTTTTTCAGAATCCCAATCCCCTGGCAAACCAGATTAAGCCCTCCCAGGTAACACTAGCAAATCTCCCTCCAGGTTGCTAGTATCCCTCTGGTTCAAGTCTAACCAGTCCCCCTTGTCAAGGTCACCTCTACTACAGAAGAGATCCCAATGATCCAAGAGGCAAAAACCCTTCCCCCTCCACAAGCTCCTCAGGCACTCATTCATTGGCTTATCTTTCTATTTCCGTATTCACTGGCGAGTGGCATTGGGAGTAATCTGGAGCTTACTGCCCTTGTAGTCCTGATTTTTAACTTCTTACCTAACTCCCAATACTCACTTGACCAGATCCCACCTAACTGTATCAATGTCATGTGTACTGATGTGCGCAATTACCACTGGTTGTTCACCCTCCCCCTGGAGAAAAGGGGCAAAACCTGACCTCCCCTTGGGAAACAAGGTAGGGAAAAGGACTGAGGTGTTAGTAGGGGATAATTTTGACAAAGTGACCACAAATATATTAGTTTGAAAACAGTTATGGAAAAGGACAGGCCTGATCCATAAGTGAAACATCAAACTTGGCCTGCCCCAATCTAGAAGGTATTGGTCAAGAGTTTTTAAAAGTTGACTGGGGAGACTATTTGCAGGTAAATGCACCTCAGGCAGGTGGGAAGCTTTCAAAAGAAAATTAAAATGAGAGTTCAGGGTGAGGATATTTCTGTTAGTGTGAAGGACAATGCTGATTACAAGTAGGAAATTCTGGATGTCTGGGGATATTGAGGTTCTGGTCAAGAAAAAGGTGGTCCATGTCACATACGGCCAGCTGTTTTTCTCAAAGAACATTGTAGTTACAGTAATACACTGAAGAGGGAGAGCAAGAGGGCAAACAGGAGACCTGCGTAAACTTTGGCTGACAATTCTGAGTAAGATCCAAAGGGATTCTACATGAATACTAACGACAGAAGATTAACTAGGGACAGAATGTGTCCCCTTGAAAATCAATGGGATAATCCATGTGTGGAACCACAGGAGATGGGGAAGTTAGGGGAATAAAGTCTTCAAAAGACTCCGCTTAACAGAATACGAGGAGCTGGAGACTTTAAAATGCATAAAAAATAGACAAATCTTTGGAACTACTCATGTATATCTGAGGACATTGGGGGAAACTCAGGAAGAAGTGCCCCTTAAAGAGGTATTCATATCAGTGACAGCCACGGGTGATGAGCTGGAAACCTGCACAAGTAGCGTCTCACAAACTTGACTAAGTTTGTTGAAGAGGTGAGTAAGAAGATAGATGATGACAGACCAGGAGACATTGTCTATACTGACCACAGCAAGGCCTTGGACAGGGTTTAGCGTGGAACACTGGTTAGTAAGGTTAGATCGCAGGGAGAGCTATCCAACTGGATACAAAATTGGCTTGACAGTGAGAGACAGAGAGTGGTGGGAGAGGGTTGTTGTGCAGACTACAGGCCTATCACTAGCGGTGTGCAATAAGGAACAGTACTAGGTCCACTGTTATGCATCATTTACAGAAATTATTTCTGTCAGAGCATAGGAATCATCGTTAGTAAGTTTGTTGATAAAAGTCCAGGTATGGGCGGCACGGTGGCACAGTGGTTAGCACTGCTGCCTCACAGTGCCTGAGACCCCGGTTCAATTCCCGACTCAGGTGACAGACTGTGTGGAGTTTGCACGTTCTCCCCATGTCTGCGTGGGTTTCCTCCGGGTGCTCCGGTTTCCTCCCACAGTCCTCCCGAGTCAGGTGAATTGGCCATGCTAAATTGTCTATAGTGCTAAGTACAAAAAAAAGCAACTAGAGAGACACAAGGGCCCCGCAAAGATCAATAAGGCCATGCATGAGTGGAATCACAGAAGATGGGCGAGACTCTAAATGAACATTTTATGTCAGAAATTATTGCAGACAAGTCAGTGAAAGAAACAGTGGTGGTTTGTAAAGTGTTCTCTTTACAGAAGAGGTGGGGCAGGAGGTCTTAGAACACAAATGTAGAGAAAGCACGAGATCCTGAACAAGTGTATCCCAGAACATTGTGGCAAAGTAGTGGCAGAGACCCGAGCAGAAATATTTGTATCATTGTCCTTTGATGATACAAATCACAGGACGATGATTTAAACCACGAGAGTTACAGGTAAGGTGATTAGCCAACGTCTTTACCCCAGGGTAGTGGAGTCCATAACTAGATTGGATCGAAGTGCAGGAGGAGGAGATGTTAGCAATTCTGCAAAGTCTAAAAATAGATAAGTCCTCGAGGCTGAATGGGATTTACCCTCGGATTCTCTGGGAATCCAGGAAGGAGATTGCCATGCCTTTGGCGTTGATGTTTATGTCGTCATTGTTTACAGGAATAGTGCCAGAAGGCTGGAGGACAGCAAATTTTGCCCCCTTAGAATAGATTACTTACCGTGTGGAAAAAGGACCTTCGGCCCAACAAGTCCACACCTCTGATGTGCAACTCACCCAAACCAATTCCCTTACATTTATCCCTTCACCTAACACTATGGGCAATTTTGCACGGCCAATTCACCTAACTTGCACATTCTGGACTGTGGGAGGAAACCGGAACACCTGGAGGAAACCCACACAGACAGGGGGAGAATGTGCAAACTCCTAACTGACAGTTGGCTGAGGCAGGAATTGAAGCCGGGTCTCTGGTGCTCATCACTGTGCCACCGTGCCACCCCAAGCAGGGGAGTGGAGACAATCCTGGTAGTTATAGACGTGTGAGCCTTAATTTGATTCTGTGTAAAGTGTTGGAAAGGTTTGGAAGGGATAGGATTTATATTCATTTGGAGATGAGTAAGTTGATTAGGGATAGTCAACACGATTTTGTGAAGGGTAGGTCGTGCCTCACAAACCTTATTGAGGTCTTTAAGACGGAGAACGAAGACAGAGATGGATGACGGTAAAGCAGTTGATGTGGTGTCTATGTATTTCAGTAAGGTGTTTGTTAAGGTACCCCATGGTAGGCTATTCCGATAATACGGAGCCATGGGATTGTGGGTGATTAAGCAGTTTGGATCAGAAATTGGGTCATTGAAAGAAGACAGAAGGTAGTGGTTGATGAGAAAGATTGATCCTGGAGTTCAGTTACTATTGGATACTGCCAGGATGTGTTTTGGGTCCACTGTTGCTGTCATTTATATAAATGACCAGAATGAGGGCATTGAAGGATTAGATTACGTACAATGTGGAAACAGGCCCTTCGGCCCAACAAGTCCACACCAACCCGCCGAAAGGAAATCCACCCATACATTTGCCCCTTACTTAACACTACGGGCAATTTAGCAAAGCCAATTCACCTCACCTGCGCATCTTTGGACTGTGGGAAGAAACCGGAGCACCCGGAGGAAACCCACGCAGACACGGGGAGAACGTGCAAACTCCACACAGTCAGTTGCCTGAGTCAGGAAGTGAACCCGTATCTGGTGCTGTGAAGCAGCAGTGCTAACCACTGTACCACCGTGCCTCCCACAAGGATGGGTTAGTAAATTTGCAGAAGACACTAAGGTTGGTAGAGATGGGGATAGTGACAAAGGATATTGTAGGTTACAGAAAGTTATACATAAGCTGCACAGCTGGACTGAAAGTTTGCAAATGGAGTTTAATGCGGAAGGGTGTGAGGCGATTCACTATGGAGGGAGTAACAGGAACACAGAGTACTGGGATAATGGTAAGATTGTTGGTAGTGTAGATGAACAGAGATCTCTATGTCCATGTACATAGATCATTGAAAGTTGCCACCCAAGTTTAAGGAGCCATTCAGTGTGTGAGCTTGTATTGGTAGAGGGATTGAGTTTCGGAACCATTAGATCATCTGCAGCTGTACAAAACCCTGGGTGTGGCCACATTTGTTCAGGACACTGCATTACAGGATGGATGGGTAAGCTTTGGAAATGATTTCAAGGAGATTTACTTGTATGGAAGAAAGGTCTTATGAAGAAAGGTTGAGGGACTTTAAGCTGTTTTTGTACAAGATAATGTGTTTGAGGTCAATTAATTGAGATATATAAGATAATCAGATGGTGAGATGGGTTGGACAGTGAGAGCCTTTTCTCTTAGATGGCGATGCACGAGGGGAGATAGCTTTAAATTGAGGCAGATATTAATATTAATAAATAGATATGGGATAGATGCCAGCGGTAGGTTCTTTACTCAGAATAGTTGCAGCCAACTTTAAAGGCATTTAAACGGTCTTTGGGTAGGGATATGGACAAGAATTGGAATGGTGTTGGTTCGATTGGCTTCAGATTGGGTCTACAGGTTGGCGCAAAATCGAAGGCAGAAGGGGCTGTATTGCAGTGTCATGTTCTGTGTTCTAGTGGGCATAAATATGAGATGGGACAGGAAAGACTTAAAAGAGATTTTAGGAGAAAAGGTTCTACACAGAGGATGGTGCAGGTATGGATTGAGCTTCCAGGGGAAATGGTCGAGAAAAGTACAATTACAACATGGAAAAGTTGGGCAGGTACATGGGGAGGAGAAGGTTTGAAGGGACACGGGTCAAATGTAGGGGAATGCAAGTCGTTCATGGACTCTGGTCAGCACGGACTAGTTGAGTTGAAGGAACAGTTTCCGAGCTGCATGACTCTGTCTCCAGTTATTGGAGGAGGAGATTACCGAGATAAGGAATGTTGTGGACACTGAAGCAAGTTCTCCGATAGGGATGGCCGTCCAGAATGCAGTACATTTCAAATAAGTGGAGGGAATATTGGAATAGGAGGAGGTTACAGAGATAGGAACTGTTATAGGAGTTACAAATTATTGAAGACGCTGGTGCACAAGACATGCCAAAGATACAGTGTTGCAGAGTAGTGAGTCTTAGTACAACAGAACTTACATTAGGAGTGGTGATTGAGCCTGGTGTGTGTGTATTGTCCTCCCCCTCCAGCACTGTATCTATGTCATGTCTTGTTAGCCGATGTTTGGAGCCCTCTCGTTGCTCTCTGTTCTGTGCACTGTGAGTGATCTTACCTCACTGCAGGATGTATTGAGGGCTCCAGATCTCCCTGCCCTTTGTCTCTCTGGCTGACCAACTACCTTCAATGTGGTGAAGGACAAGACACCCAGGAGTTAGGAAGTTAATTGAGTCCGTCCCTTCCTGAGTACCTACAGGAGAGAGAGGAATAAACAGAATGGGAAATTAGACTGATGTGGTGAGGATTAAAATGGCACGGAGTACTACCACAGAGATCTGGAAAATCCCAGTCTCCATTCTTGGCCTGTGCTCCCTCATCTCTCTGGAGTGGAGAATTCTGTTGGCTCAGGATCTGGAGTAGCTGCGAGAGAGCGAGAGCGAGAGCAAGACGGGGGGGGGGGGGGGCGGCGGGAGAGAGGGAGGGGGAGAGAGAGACAGAGCGAGAGAGCGAGAGAGTGAGAGCGAGAGAGTGAGAGAACGAGAGAGTGAGAGCGAGGGAGCGAGAGTGAGAGAGCGAGAGCGACAGTGAGAAAGAGCAAGAGCGAGATACTAAGTGATATCACCAGAGTGCTGTAAGATATCAGGAACACATAATTGTGTTGGAAGAACAGGTTTTGCTTCATCATGCGCTGATATAACTGGTCAAGAATGAGCAACCTGTGAGCAGGTGAAGTGATGGCCTCGTGGTATTATTGCTAGAGCATGTATCCCAAACCTCTGCTAATGTTCACGAAATGCAGACTGGAATCGCACCATCAGAAATGGTGGAATTTGAAAATACTAATTTTAAAAATAGTAATTAACAATCCACAAGTAAGTATGAGACCATTGCTGATGGATAAAAAAATCCAAACACTTGTCCTTTCGAGGAGGACATCTGCCCATCCTGACCTGGTCTGCACGACATCCCCACAGCAAAGTGTTTGCCTCTCACTGACCCTCTGAAATGGCTGAGCATGTTACTCAGTTCAAGGGCAGCTCGAGTGGGCAAGAAAGGCTGGTCAGCCGGAGACACCCACATCCCTGACCTGATTTAATAAATAATCCATTAGGATGGTCCCACAGGAACTGTGCTGGGACCAGTGTCCTGGCCAATCATGTCAGTAGGCTTATGGACAGGGCTTTAAACTGACAGAGAGGATGCAGGGACAGGCTTCAGGTGAAAGGAGCTTTCCAAATCCAAAGAGAAAAGGTGAAGCATCGGAACAGCATGGAATGTCGCTGAAGACAAGCAGACAGGAACAGGATGGGACCAAGTTTAACTAAAACTGTATGTAGGTGAATAGATTTGTGTCAAAAAACTGTGGGAAAGAGTAAGTTATGTTTTTTTTTAATGGACAACGTCGCTGCAATAAGGTAAATGGATTTAAGACTCAGATAAAAGAGATTTTGACAGCAGGGTTATCAGGCTTTACAGGGATGAAGGAATTTAGTGTCTGCTGCAGAAGTTTAGGAATTAGGATGTTAGGGATTGGAGAACCTGACAGAGACAGAGAGAATGGTGTGGAGATTCCAAACAGAGGAAGGATTATCAGGACTGGAGGATATTACAGAGATCACAAATACAGCATGGGCCAGGACTGACGCCTGCAATCCCCTGTGCTGTTGCATTGAGGACCAGTATAGCAGAGTTGAAAACAGGACCCTCACAAGTTTGCAGAAATGAAGCCTAGAATGTTGTTGTTCCTTACCCAGCTCTGTATCTATGTCCTGTCTTCCCGGTCTGAATATAGAAGTCTACTACCTCCACTCTGTGCTGTTTACTGTGAGTGATCTTACCGGCTGCAGGATTTACTGAAGGCTCCAGATCTCCCTCTCCATCTCTCTCTGGCTGACCAACCAGCTTCAATGAGGTGACGGATGAGTTAGGAACATCCTGATTTCCTGCATGAGAAAGAAATAGACAGAATGGGAAATTAGACTGGTGTAATGAGTATAACTCATGCAGAGTGGCACTGAGTCCAGCAGAGATCTCAAAAATCCCAGTCTCCATTCCTTGCCTGTGCTGCTGCGTCTCTCTGGAGTGGACAATTCTGTTGACTCAGGATGTCAGAGCATCTGAAAAAGGGAGAAATGCTGACAGGGGCAGCAAATAGACCGACACAGGGAGGGATACCACATGGAGAGAGACTGATTGATATCACATTATTAGACACTGTATTAACAGGGAACTGTTTGAATTTGTAACAAAGGCACTGGGATAATTGTGAAGGGGTTCTACTTTCCTATCTCATCATCCCTTTGGCGGTGGCTCACAGATGAGGCTGACTCTCTCCCACTCTCAGTTGGGGGGGGTGGGGGGGGAGAAACAGTCTGGAGTTGGCTGTACAGACCGATGTGGCCTTCCACAGACTCTGTTACACATGGAACAGAAGGTGGACATGGGAAGGGGTGGGTGAAGCAGTGGTGTGACAGCGCGCTCCTTGTGCTGTTTTCTCCTGGATTCCCATTTTCCCCACAGCAAGATTGGAGTTTCTCCAGACCTTCCAAATGCTCCTTCCCCATTTCGGATGGTCTTGGACCAGGACTTAACAGATTTGATTAAGAGAGGAGAAAAAAACGATCAATTCTGAAGAAGCCAACGTTTAGAAATGTGGACACATTTGTGAAAGAGATCGCTAGGGAGTCTCCTGGCAGGAGGAGTGCAGTAGGAAGAGAAATCAGAGTTCACGTTTCTGATGAAGGACATGAAACATTAACGGATTTTTATTTTCTCAGATACTGCAAGACCTGCTGAGCATTTCCAACAACATGTGAAAGTTTAAAGGGAGTTATGTCAGGCAGGTTTCTAATGCAAAAGGTGGTAGAGGACTAGAATGGACTATCCTGGGAGGTGGTAAAAGCAGAAACAATCACAATGCTTAAGAGGCATTTGGGCAGGCACATAAGCAGGCAAGGAGTTGGTAGGGATATGGATCATGTCCAGGCAGGTGGAATTAGTTTGGAATGGCATCATGGTCTGCACAGACATGATGGGCCGATTATTCCGGTGCTGTACTGTTCTGTTTTCCAGGGGGTACAATGTGTGGAGCGAGAGTTAATATTTTTTAGAACACACAGTGAGTTGATACATTTTGAGAGAAGAAATGCAGAAAGGAAATATATATTTGCATGGCACAGACACAAAGAGTAGAGACTGAGAGAAGGGGGTGGTGGCAATCTGTACAATTCTTTAAAGGAGAGAGGACATAATCAATGTGTTTTGATCAAAACATATGGGATCCTTGGTTTCATTAAACAATTTAATTGACTAGTTAGGTCACAGTCAATCATTGTATCCAATTCAGGTCAACAGAGTCCTGCTCAGGAAGGATCTGAGTGACCTTCAGTGTATGGAGTTCAGACTTACTGGTGTGGTGCACTGATGAAGAAAATGCAGTCATTGGATTGATTTGGAAAAAAAAATCTATTTTCTTTGAAGAAGTCAAGTTGCATATATCTTGATAGAATAAAATGGATAAGATTATAACACATCTAGATAGAGCAGACAATAAAATAAATTGCACTTGATAGGTGATGGCTCAAAATTTAAGATCAGATATAACGTTTTGAGAAAGTGGGAGATGAGCAAGTGTTCCTGTTGACTGTATTGGCTGGAAATATGCAGAACATGCTGCTTATTATGGTGGTGCAATAGAGATGACCAATGATTAACGAATACGATTATATCAGATCTGAGGGAAATAAACTTTCAGGGTTTTGGGGACAGTTGGAGAATGAGAATTATGGATTCCGCTACAGAGAGCCAGCGTGGATTTGATGGGCCCCTTTCTGTGCCATAACACATTTTTTTTGTACTTGCTTAACTTGTTCGGGTTGTTTGTCTTCAGCGGTTAAATTATCATAAAGGTAAATCTATTCTGTGTTCATGCTCAGACCAACACAGGATATCCTTCCACAGCAGGAGATAATGTTTACTGCTTTATACTTGGTTCTGGGGCAGTCCCCATGTAGGTTACACAGCACTGAAAATCTGCTCTAGGGTGTTTTAACCAGGATTGTGAATATCTTGGAACATCTAGTGCCACGCCAAAACCTGAAATGCTTTCTGACTGACTGATTAAATGAAAAATGTTCCTTCCACAGCATGTTGCTGGCTGGAGTTCTGTGGTGAGTGTTGTTCCACAAGGATCAGAAATGGAACATCTATTGTCTGTAACATATATCAATGATGAGCATGGATATGTAAACAATTTAATTAGCAAGTTTCTAGATGGTACAAACTGATGAAGTTTGAATCGTGAAGAATGCTGTCAAAGGATACAACAAGAAAGAGATCAGTTGGAAAGCCTATACGGAGATAGATTTTAATTCCGACAAGTGTGATGTGATCTATTTTGGGAAGGTCATTGCATGAGGAATATATTCACTAAGCCAAAGGGCTCTCAGCAGCATTGATGTACACAGGGATCTTCAGGTACAAGTTCACAGCTCCCTGAAAGTGGTGAAGGAGCTGGATGGCAGGCTTGCCTTCTTCTGTCAGGGAACTGAATATAAAACTGTAATTAGGCCACCTTTAGAGTATTGTGTGCTGTTTTGATCACCACATAAAAAGGAGGATGTGGAGGCATTGGACAGAGTGATAACAGGTTTATCAGGATGTTGCCTAGATTGGGAGAGGTTGGAAAGACTCGGATTGTTGTCTTGGGAAAGTCAGTGGCTGCGGGTGATCCGAAAGGCTCAGACAGAGTGAATAATATGAATCTTTTTCCATGGTGAAAATGGCAAATTCTAGAGGCCATAGATTTAAGGGGTGTGGAGGCAAGTTTAAAGGAAATGAAAACTGAAACAACTGCAGATGCTGTAAACCAGAAACAAAAACATTTTCGGGAAAAGTTCAGCAGGTCTAGCAGCTTCAATGAAGATAAATTAAAGTTAATGTTTCTGAGGAAGGGTAACCAGACTCGAAACATGAACTGATTTTTCTTCACAGATGCTGCATGATCTGCTGAGCATTTTCAACAACATGTGCAGGTTTAAAGAGAATTGTGTCAGACAAGTTTCTTATGCAGAAGGTGGTAAGTGACAAGGAATGTACTTTACTGAGAGATGGGAAAAGTAGAAACAATCGCACCTTTTAGGAGGCATTTGGGTCGACACATAAGCAGGTATGTGGTGGCAGGGATGTGGACCATGTACAGGCAGGTGGAATTAGTTTGGAATGGCATCATGATCCGCACAGACATGGTGGGCCATTATTCCGGTGCTGTCCTGTTCTGTTTTCCATGGGGTAGAATGTGTGGAGCGAGAGATAATATTTTGAGTGGAATATGTCTCTTCTTTAGAACACACAGTAAGTTGATGCATTTTGAGAGAAGCAATGTAGAAAGGGAATATATATTTGAATGGCACAGACACAATGCGCAGGACAGCAGGAATGGGGGACAATTTGTACCAATCATTAAAGGAGAGAAAACATTAAGTGTTTTGAGTAAAGCAAATGGGATGCTGGGCTTCATTAATGGGGGAACGATAACAAACTCACGGAAAAGATGCTGACCCTTGACAAAGCTCTAGTTAGGTCACAGTCAATCATTGCATTCAATTCTTGTCAACAGGTTCCTGGTCAGAACGAGGAAGTTAAACTACCATAGAGGGACCAGTTCCGTACCTTTTGCATCTCTTTCAGGACACCGTGGGGTCTCAACGGTTAAACATTCCCCTGCCAAAGGCCGTATTTCATCAACTGAAGGCCTGTATTCTCACAATACAGATAGAACACATCAGAAGAGGGGAGGCTGACAGTATCTCAAAATAGAACCTCTTGCAGTCACACATGTGGATTGCCCCGTAACCCCAGACAGAGGAATTTGCCCTTTCCAGACAAGACTGAGAGCCCTGGGCACAACGCTGTTAAACTGTCTCCCTCTACCATTGTCTTACCTCCCCTACATATGAGCATAGGTAAGGAATCCCCCAGTTACTGATGGAAGACTCCTTCTGCCTTAATCTCCTCACATCAACACATAATCATGAACAATACGATAATCAGTTTCTGTAATCCATTCACACGTTATCACAGGACATCGCCATTCATCAAGCTTTGTAAGTTCATAATTACCTGCTTTAAACTATGTAATAGGTAAAAACAATGACTGCAGATGCTGGAAACCCGATTCTGGATTAGTGGTGCTGGAAGAGCACAGCAGTTCAGGTAGCATCCGAGGAGAAGTAAAATCGATATTCTGGACAAAAGCACTTCATAAGCTATGTAATGCCAATCACCCATGTGACTGATATGCCTTTGTCTATTTCCTATTAAATATACTGTCTCTGTGGTAAGGCAGAGATTCATGAAGAAGAGTCCCTATAAGTAAACACTCGGCTACTTTAGAGACACTTTGAAACTCTCGCCGGCTGCCCAATAATAAAGCTACTGCTGTTGTGCAGAGAACTTGCATCGTCTGGATTTGAGGAAGAAAATAGGCACAAACAATGAAGGATATGAGTGATCTTCAGAGTGTGGAGTACAGACTTACTGGAGTGGTTCACTGATGAAGAAAATGCAGTCACTGGATTGATTTGAAGAAATTGCTATTTTCTTTAAAGTGAAGAAGTTGAATATGTTTTTTAATTGAGCTGTATAAGATTATAACAGACCTAGATATAGCAGAGAAAAATATCTGTATTCGATAGGTGATGGCACAAGAATTAAGATCGGACGTAAGGTTTTGAGACAGCGGGAGATGAGCAAGTGTTTCTGTTGATTGTATTGGCTGGCAATACGCAGAACATGCTGTCTATTGTGGGGGTGCAAGTAGAGAAGGTCAATTATTGATAAAAAAAACAAGTAGATCAGATCTGAGGGAAATAAACTTGCAGAGTTTGGGGTACGTATTGGAGTGAAAATATTGGATTCTGCTGCAGAGAACCAGCTTGAATTTGATGGACCTCTTTCTGTGCTATAATGCATTTTATTTGGACTTGCTTAATTTGCTCTGGTCACTGATTGAGTTGTCATTTAGGAAAATCTGCTCAGTGTTCCTACAGGCTGTCCCTCCACAGCACGAGATAACGTTTATTGCTTTATACTTGGTTCTTGGTGAGGTTGGAGGGCGGGGGGGAGAGGGTGTAGGGGGCGGGCTTACGGTGTGTGTAACAGTCTGCTAGCATTTACCTGAAATGGCAAAACGCCAGTGCAGCCACACTAGGGACAGACTCTGGAAATGTGGGGAATGCCAGAAGGGCATTCCACCTGGAAACTGGCCAAACCGGTCAGACTGGGGAGAAGCTGTTCACCTGCTGTGAGTGTGTGTGTGTGTGTGTGTGTGTGTGTGTGTTTGTGCGTGTGGGGAGGGGGTGGGGGGGGGTGGGGAAAGGGATTCACTCAGGCGTCCATCCTGCTGAAATCAGGAATTTTCTCATAACCACAATTGAAGATTTTTTTTTCTTCTTGTTCACACCGAGGAATGAAAATGGTTTTGAGAGTTACAATGTTAATAAAGTTTTGCACATAGAGAACGTAGTTTTGGAAATGTTCACAACAGCGTTGAACATGTACAGATTCACACTGGGTAGAAACTTTTATTTTCCTTTATTCATTCGCAGGATGAGGGTGTCGCTGGCCGGCAGCATTTACTGCTGGGAAGAGTTCATCACATTTCAGTGGGTCTGAAGTCACAATGTAGGCCAGACCAGGGAAGGATGGCAGCTTCCTTCCTGAAAGGGCATTTCTGAAGCAGATGGGTTTTTCTGACAATCGATTAATGGTCATCATTAGACTCTTAAATTCCCGCGTTTTTTAAATTAAATTCAAATTCCCCTATCTGCTGCAGCAGGCTTTGAAGCCAGGTCTCCAGAAAATTAACTATCTCGTGACAATACCACTCGGCCAATACTTCCCCACATCGCTGTCTATCTGCACAGAGTGAACAGTGATTTTCTGGTTCATCAGAACTGGTTAATCACATATACGTTTGCTCAATGATTGCAGTAGTGGGACATTGATTGGCAATTGACATCCATCTCTGAACCATGTATTCTGGGGTTTGTTTCTGGTGATGTTTGGAAACACCATCAGCCTTGTTATCTTTTGGGGATAAAAAGAGTTTCAGTTAGCTTTCTGTTAAATGCATGGCAATCACGTCGATCCCATAATTCTCAGACAGATTAGTTTCTTTTGAAGGGCTCTCCATCTCCCCAACCTCCTCCATCCTCACCCCCAACAGTACAATAATCTCCCAGAGTCTCTTTATGACTATGAAGGAGACAATCTGCTCAGCTTTTTCTTTCCCTACTCCTATGTCTCGTTGGCTCTTAAATTCCCCTTGCTGCAGTTGTGGTCCTGCATCATTGTACAGTGTTGTTCATATTTCATGTCTTGGCCTATCAATGTTCATGATACTGGATGTAGCTTCTTATGTATGGGGCCAACAGTGTAAGAGTTTAATTCTTTCCTTTCAACAACAGCAGTAGAATTGTACTCCAACAAAATTTAGAGAATCACGGCCCAGCATTTTCCCCAATTTTTAGATTAGATTAGATTACTTACAATGTGGAAACAGGGCCTTCGGCCCAACAAGTCCACACCGACCCGCCGAAGCGCAACCCACCTGTACCCCTACATTTACCCCCTACACTACGGGCAATTTATCCTGGCCAATTCATCTAACCTGCACATATTTGGACTGTGGGAGGAAACCGGAGCACCTGGAGGAAACCCACGCAGACATGGGGAGAACGTGCAAACTCGGAATTGAACCCGGGTCTCCGGCGATGTGAGACAGCAGTGCTAACCACTGTGCCACCGTGCCGTCAATTTACCTCTTACCATCAAACCAGAGGATCAATACTCATTCAACTGAGATAATTCAGGAGGACATGCCAGTAACACCAGCATGAATACCTAAAAATGAGGTGTTAACCTGATGAAGTCACCAAAGAGGACTACTTGTGTTCCAAACTGCCTAAGCAGCAAGTGATAGATAGAGCGAAGCAATCCGGAAAGACAGGAACAGATCTAAGATCTGCAGTCCAGCCACATCCAGTTGTGAATGAAATCAGAGCACAGCTGGAGTTCTGAGGACAGTTCTCTTCAAAATATTAACCAACAAGAATGTCAGACACATGGTGGGGAATTCCTGTCTCATGGAGTGCACATCCTGTTCCATGTAGGAAAACCAGGACAATTCTTGTGTCAGCGACAACCACAAGAACATGGAGGTCAGCAACACTAGTGTGACCACGGCCAATATACAGCACTCAGTACATCGAAAAATAAAGCGCAGTTCAGGCCCTTTGGCCCTCGATGTTGCGCCAACCCAAGCCCACCTAACCTACACTAGTCCAATATCCTCCATATGCCTATTCAATGCCCGTTTAAATGCCCATAAAGAGGGAGAGTCCATCACTGCTACTGGCAGGGCATTCCATGAACTCACGACTCGCTGAGTAAAGAATCTACCCCTAACATCTGTCCTATATCTACCTGCCCTTAATTTAAAGCTATGCCCCCTCGTCATTGCAGGGTGATGTGTTCACGCCAGAGAAGTTTGTTCAGAATGTTTCTCCAATTGGAAAATTTCTGCTAAGAGGAAGGCTGGATAGGCTGGGGATGATTTCCAAGGAGGATGAGCTGAGATTTTATTGAAGTCGTAAGATGCTGAGGAATCCAGTGCATAGGAAGGAGCTATCCATTAACAGATGGATCAGGACCTGGAGATTTTAGGTTGTAACTTATTCTCAGAAAGAAGGGGAGAGGAGAATGTATTTCACGCAGAGATGGTGGGGAGCAGAAACTCAAACACGGTGTGGTAGAGGCAGTAACCAGCATCACATTAGTATAAAAGGACGTGAATGTAACCGAAATGCTGGAACATGCAGGGCCAAGGATGAAGGTCTGCAGAATGGGATCATTCTGATTTATTTGACATTTGTCCAGAATATTAAATTCCAGTCCAATTTGAGAATTTATGAACATCATCGGACCTGAGCTCCAAATAACAGAATAAATTGATCAGAAAGGTACAGCCCAGATTGAGGCCACTTGGCCCATCCTGCATGTGTTGGCTGTGATAGCTGTGGTCAGTGTCTGAGTTTTCCCAAATCCCTGATTGAATCGGCTTCCCTGACAATGTTTGGTACCACACCACTCACTGGGTCATAGAGACACTCTGCCATTACGATGAGAACTGTCTTTGTTATCACCTCTCCTCTTGCTTCCGCCTCATGCCCACTTCCCTTCATTAAATCCCAGATGCCTGTAGTCCACCCACATGGGCATGTTGAAGAGCATGACAGGAGATTGGATTGAAACCAAGAGTTCAATAGCCAGAAAGAAATAGGAAGAAGGAAATAAACAGGGTTTGTGGATCCCAGGGGACACAGACTCCAGACTGAGTCTTTTGTGGGATTTCCCGCAGTCATACAAGACAGCATTCCATGATGAGAGTTAAACCTGGGTGGCAAGACAGGGAGCCACTGAACATTAGCAGGTTTAGTTCAAACACAGGAGGTTTGATCAGTCAGTAACAGTGTGTTAGACATGCATGTGAAGTGAACAGAAAGGGGAAATGTTGCCAAAATCTGCGAATGGGCAACATCAATTCACGCAGGAGGAGGCCATTCAGCCCCTCAACACTGTTCTGCCATTCAATGGATCATGGCTGATTTGTGGCCTAACTTGCAATTTTCAAAACGTTCTAAATTCATCAATAAACTCCTCTGCAACAGACAAGATGAATATTGAAAAACTTACCATCTGCAAATGCTGGGAAATTAGAAACAAAAACAAACATTGCTGGTAAAACTCAGCAGGTCTGGAAGCATCTGTGGAGAGTGAACCTTTGGGTCCAGTGACCGGTCAGGTGACCAGCTGCAGCTGACCATTCTGCCTTTTCTGTAACTCTCTCTGGAACAGGTTCTGGTGCGAGGGGAATGAGATTGTCAATAACAACTGAGAGAAACAGGAGGACGTACTCAATCAGAATAAAATCCATTTTGGTCTTTCACTTTTAATTCAACTGCAAACATTATTCATTATTATTTCTGAAATAGGATAATAGGCCAGAAATCAACTCTTCATGACATTGGGCCTGGGAAACTGTTAATTCTGATCTTGACCAGCCGACATGTGAATCCAGACCCTGAATAATGGGGTTGCCTCTGAACCATCTCCTGGGCAGTCAGAATGGATGACTAATGCTGCCCCAGTGAGTGATGCCGTGATCCCACGAACAAACAAAACAAATCCAATCGCTGTGGTTACTTGTGAACTCGCTGGTGTTTCATCAAGCTGGATATCTGAGTGAATTTCTTCCTACACTCAGAGCAGGTGAATGGCCTCGACCCAGTGTGTATTTGCTGGGGTACAGTGAGGCTGGATGGTGTCCTGAACCCAGTCCTACAGTGAGAGCACCTGAATGGTCTCACACTAGTCTCCTGTGACCGGGGGAGATGATATTCACAATTTCGGGGGATGGTGGGTACAGATACCTCCAAGAGGGATCCGGTGAGTGTTGATTGGGCGAAACTGTTCATATGCATGAAAGAATCAATAATGAGGAGGCACCGGTGTAAAGGGATTGACAAAAGAAGCACATGTGACATGAGACAAAACATTTTCATGCAGAGAAAGTTTATGGTCAGGAATGCACTGCCAAAGAGTGTGGTGGTGTCAGGTACAATGAAGAGAATCGAATTGAACAGTTATTGGAAGAGGACAAATGGGAAGGTTTATGGGGTAAAGGTAGAAAAATAGCATTCACTGAGGTGATCCTTTGGAGAGCTGATGAGGCAAACAGCCTCCTTTTGCGCAGTAATAATTCTGTGAACATTTCATTCTGAGCCCTCTGAGGAAATATCAGGACAGGGTTTGTCACGAGGTCAGATTGAATGACGGTCTCGGTGAACTAAAGTGAGACACAGTCACAGAGGGGTTTTGGGATGGATTGAATCAAATGTTAACCAACACTTCAGCAATTACAAACGGGAGTGATCAAGAGAGTGGAATTAGAGCAGCAAATACATCTTAAACATTTATGCAGCTAAAGGGGATGTTGGGTAAAGATACCACAGTTAGTGCTGATTTCCTTCCAGAGACACCAGCCAGGGAGTACATCCTTCCTGTATCTGTCCTATCGAGCTCTTGAAGAATTTTGTTCATTTCAATTGTTTCATTTTATATACTGCAGAGAAGACAGTTTCATTCTACTCAATCTCTACAGCCAGGGTAATGCTGTCATCAGAATTCAAATCACTGATGCATGTTACTAGCTGCTTCATGGACTGGAAATGGCAATTGAGACTGTTAAGTTACCGTATAAAATATCTTCAATTGTATTGGCAGATTGTCAGATGCATGAGGGGCTTTAAGCAAAAACACAACTTACTGGCATTGAGTGTCAGAGCACCTCCTGTTATGTGGGCATCCTGTTTCGATACAATCTACTGATAATTGCTAGAATTGACCTACACTGGCTCCATAGACGTGGTCAGAGCGTTATAACTGTCATTGGAGCAGGTAACAAATTTCCCATGGGTTAAAACCTTTAAATGATACAATAGGTGTGGTTCCTTCTGTTACAGTGCACAAAGTTATTCAAACTGGTCCTAATTTATTTTCAGAAACAAGTGAGAGAAAGGCACTTTTGAGTAGTAGCCCGGAAAACTACAGCTAAGGTAAGACAGTTTGTTTTAAAATTACTTACCAGTCGTGGGCAGTGGTTTTTATTTTCTCTGTTCACAGAAAAAGCGGGAGCAGCAGGGGAAGTGACCAGATGGGCAGCCGGGAAGGAAATCAATGAATATATAAATCAGGAAGGCAGGTAAACCCGAGATTCTACAACTGTAGTATCTCCCACCCACCCTCCTCCTCTAATCTTCTTAAGTACTCTGGGGTTTTTTAAGGTAAGGATTTTCTATTTCTTTACCAGTGACTTGTTAAAAATTTACTTTGTTTTTGTATATATATTATTTTTTTTAGGGAAAGACTACAGCAGAGAGGTATCAGAAAGTATTCTAACTCAAACCTGTACAACGTAACTAAGTAATTAATTAACTAAGCAGAGATGGCTAGCTGTATGATGTGGGAGCTGGCTGATCCCATTGTGAACGGCAGTGACCACATCTGCAGCAAGTGTTGGTTGCTGGAAGAACTCCGGATCAGAGTTGATGATCTGGAATCTGAGCTTCAAACACTGTGGCACATCCGGGAGGGGGCGAGTTACCTGGACGCTTTGTTTCAGGAGGCAGTCACACCTAGGATATTAAGTAATTCGCATTCAGCTAGTGATCAGGGACATCAGAGTGTGAGTGTAAGTGAGGCAGGTAGGGGGAACCTGAGTTCAGGAGTGCAGGAGCCTCAGCCCTTGACCTTGTCCAACAGGTACGAGATTCTTGCCCCCTGTTTGGGATGAGGAAAAGGGCTCTGGACAGGATGAGCCAACTGACCACGGCACCATGGTGCAGAAGGCCATTCAAGAGGAGGGAGCAAATAGACAAGTCGTGGTTATAGGGGATTATATAATTAGGGGGACAGATAGTATCCTTTGCAAGCCGGATTGGGAGTCTCGCATGATGTGTTGCCTGCCCGGTGCCAGGGTGCGGGACATCTCCGACCGGCTTGAAAGGATATTGGAGCGGGAGGGGGAGGATCCAGTTGTTATTGTCCACATTGGTACTAACAACATAGGCAAGACTAGGGTGGAGGACCTGTTTGGGCATTACGAAGCACTAGGCAGGAAATTGAAGCACAGGTCCTCAAGGGCCATAATCTTCGGATTACTGCTCGAGCCACGTGCCAATTGGCATAGGGCCAAGAAAATTAGGCAAGTAAACACGTGGCTAAGGGATTGGTGTGGGAAAGAGGGATTCCACTTCATGGGGCATTGGCATCAGTTTTGGAACGGGGGGGATCTGTACCGTTGGGACGGTCTCCACCTGAACCGATCAGGTACCAATGTTCTAGCGAAGAGGATAAATAGGGTGGTCAGTAGGACTTTAAACTTCTAAGTTGGGGGGAAGGGAAAGTGAAAGCGACAGGGAGTATGGAGTTAAATGGAAAGATAAGCAACAGAATAGCATATGTGCAGGCGGATCTAAACTTGAGGCAGACTGGGAATGCAGCAAAATGGAAGGATAATTTAGGACATCTTATGACCTCCAATATCTCTAATGATAAAGTTAGCATTAAGGCACTTTACCTGACTGCTTGTAGCATTCATAACAAAGCAGATGAACTAATGGAACAGATCATAGTGAATGATTATGTTGTGGTAGGCATCATAGAGAAGTGGTTACATGGGGGTCAGGACTGGCAGTTAAACCTCCAAGGATTTTCAATTTATCAAAAAGACAAGGAGGTCAGCAGAGGGGGTGGGGTTGCCGTGTTAGTTAAGAACAAAATTAAATCTGTGGCACTGAATGACATAGCGTCAGATGATGTGGACGCTGTGTGGGTGGAATTGAGGAACCACAAAGGCAAAAAAAAACATAATTGGAGTTGTGTACAGACCTCTAACAGTGGTCAGGACCAGGGACGCAACAAGTACCGGGAAATACAGAAGGCATGTCAGAAAGGCAAGGTCACGGTGATCATGGGAGACTTCAATGTGCAGGTGGACTGGGTAAATAATGTTGCCAGTGGATCCAAAGAAAAGGAATTCATGGAATGCTTACAGGATGGCTTTTTGGAACAGCTTGTCATGGAGCCCACAAGGGAGCAGGCTATTCTGGACCTAGTGCATGGCAATGAACCAGACTTCATAAAAGATCTTAAAGTAAGGGAACCCTTAGGAAGCAGAGATCATAATATGGTAGAGTTCAGTCTGGAGTTTGAAAGAGAGAAAGCAAAATTGGATGTAATGGTGTTACAGTTAAATAAAGGTAATTATGAGGGCATGAGAGGGGAACTGACAAAAATAGACTGAAAACAGAGCCTAGCGGGGAAGACAGTAGAGTAAAAATGGCAGGAGTTTGTGGGTATAATTGAGGACACTGTACAGAGGTTCATCCCCAAGAAAAGAAAGATTATCCGGGGATGGATTAGACAGCCATGGCTGACAAAGGAAGTCAGGAAATGTATTAAAGAAAAAGAGAGATCCTATAAAGTGGCCAAGAGTCCTGGGAAATCAGAAGATTGGGAAGGCTACAAAAACAAACAGAGGAAAACAAAGAGAGAAATAAGAAAAGAGAGGATCAAATATGAAGGTAGGCTAGCCAGTAATATTAGAAATGATACTAAAAGTTTCTTTCATTACATAAGAAACAAACGACAAAAGTAGACATTGGGCCACTTCAAAGTGACGCAGGAAGCCTAGTGATGGGAGATAAGGAAATAGCAGGAGAACTTAACAAGTACTTTGCGTCAGTTTTTACAGTGGAAGACATGAGTAATATCCCAACAATTAAAGGGAGTCAGGGGACTGAGTTGAGTATGGTTGTCATTACAAAAGAGATAGTGCTAGAAAAGCTAAAAGGTCTTAAAATTGATAAATCTCCTGGGCCCGATGGGATACATCCTAGAGTTCTGAGAGTGGTGGCTGAGGAAATAGCGGAGGCATTGATTGAGATCTTTCAAGAGTCACTGGAGTCAGGAAAAGTCCCAGATGATTGGATGATCGCTGTTGTAATCCCCTTGTTCAAGAAAGGATCAAGACAAAAGATGGAAAATTATAGGCCAATTAGCCTAACCTCGATTGTTGGTAAAATTGTAGAAACCATCATTAAGGATGAGGTTTCTAAATTCTTGGAAGAGCAGAGTCTGATTAGAACAAGTCAACATGGATTTAGCAAGGGGAGGTCATGCCTGACAAATCTATTGGAATTTTTGAAGAGGTGACAAGTAGGTTAGATCAGGGAAACCCAGTGGATGTGGTCTATCTAGACTTCCAAATGGCCTTTGTTAAGGTGCCACACGGGAGGCTGCTGAGCAAGCTGAGGGCCCATGGTGTTCGAGGTGAGCTACTGGTATGGGTTGAGGATTGGCTGTCAGACAGAAGGCAGAGAGTTGGGATAAAAGGTTCTTTTTTGGAATGGCAGCCGGTGACAAGCGGTGTCCCGCAGGTTTCAGTGTTGGGGCTGCAGCTGTTCGCATTCTTTATTAATGATCTGGATGAAGGGACTGGGGACATTCTAGCCAAGTTTGCAGTTGATACGAAGTTAAGTGGACAGGCAGGTAGTACTGAGGAAGTGGGGAGGCTACAGAAGGATCTAGACAGTTTGGGAGAGTGGTCCAGGAAATGGCTGAAGGAATTCAACGTGAGCAAATGTGAGGTCTTGCACTTTAGCAAAAAGAATAAAAGGATAGACTACTTTCTAAACGTTGAGAAAATTCGTAAAGCCAAAGTACAAAGGAATCTGGGAGTGCTAGTCGAGGATTCTCTAAAGGTAAACATGCAGGTTAAGTCAGTGATTAAGAAAGCGAATGCAATGTTGTCACTCATCACAAGAGCGTTGGAATATAAAAGCACCATTGTGCTACTGAGACTTTATAAAGCTCTGTTTAAGCCCCATTTGGAGTACTGTGTCCAGTTTTGGTCCCCACACCTCAGGAAGGACAGACTGGCACTGGAATGTGTCCAGCGGAGATTCACACGGATGATCCCTGGAATGTTAGGTCTAACATATGAGGAACGGCCGAGGATCCTGGGATTGTATTCATTGGAGTTTAGAAGATTAAGGGGAGACTTAATAGAAACTTACAAGATAATACATGGCTTGGAAAGGGTGGATGCTAGGAAATTTTCTCCGTTAGGCGAGGAGACTAGGGCCGTGGACACAGCCTTAAAATTGGAGGGGGTCAATTCAGAACAGAAATGCGGAGACATTTCTTCAGCCAGAGAAAGGTAGGCCTGTGGAATTCATTGCCACGGAGTGCAGTGGAGGCCGGGACGCTAAATGTCTTCAAGGCAGATATTGATAGATGCTTGATGTCACGAGGAATTAAGGGCTACGGGGAGAATGCGGGTAAGTGGAGTTGAAATGCCCATCAGCCATGATTGAATGACGGAGTGGACTCGATGGGCTGAATGGCCTTACGTCCACTCCTATGTCTCATGGTCTTATGGCACATTACTGAGGTCATTGCATTAGTCCAAATTTAGAATTTCAGGGTAACTGACGGGAGAGCTGGTGTTGGGAGTTGAAGTAATGACAGGGAAAAAAAAACTTGTTTTGCAGAGAGAGAGAGAGAGTTCCCAGACGGGAAACTCAGCTTTAACATCACATCAACTGCAGAGTCATCCAATTCCGCAGGTCCTGATCCATATTGGTAATATGGAAGAGGAAAGCAGCATTCCCAGCCCAGAGGATTCATTCCCATGTTATGCATGTGATCTGGGAAGACACCATTATGACGGGACCAGGGTGAGGGTATGCAAAAATGGGGATG
The DNA here is from genome assembly GCF_020745735.1 of Hemiscyllium ocellatum. Taxonomy (NCBI): domain Eukaryota; kingdom Metazoa; phylum Chordata; class Chondrichthyes; order Orectolobiformes; family Hemiscylliidae; genus Hemiscyllium; species Hemiscyllium ocellatum. Next base: position 31,441,672 of record NC_083444.1, read on the forward strand.
GTGGGAAAGAATTTACCTCCCCCTCCCAGTGGGACACTCACTGACAGAGTCACACTGCAGAGAAGCCGCTCACCTGTCTCACGTATGGGAAAGGGTTTTCTCGATCTTACAATCTGCTGGTTACCAGAGATAGCACAGTGGATTTAGACCCTACACCTGCTCAATGTGCGATAAAGGATTCATTCAAATCTCCCACCTGCGGAGACATCAGTCATTCCCATCAGGGAGAGGTCATACACCTGCTCAGTATGTGGGAAAGGATTCACTCAGTGACCTGCTGAAACACCAGCGAGCTCACTCTGGGGAAAGGTCATTCACTTGCTCCCAGTGTGGGGAGAGATTCACTCAAATGCACGAATTGCTGAGACCCCAGTGAGGCACACAGGGGAGAGGCCATTCAGATGCTCAGTGTGAGAGAAAGGATTCAGTGATTCATCCCATCACCTGAGACCCCAATAGATTCACACTGGGTAGGAATTGTTTACTTCTGTGTGTGACAAGGGATTTGCTGAGTCTTCAACACGACTGAGAGCCCGGTGAGTGCATACAGGGAAGTGGTTATCCCCCTGCTCCGTGTGGGGTATAGTTCACACATCACTGCAGGACTCTGATTCTGCAGTTACTGTTCATCAGAGTCAGGACAGACCTTGTACATGATGACACTGTTGGAGCATTGATGGTGTGGTTGGTAATCATATTAACTGGGCTGGAATTGACACAATTTGCATTGCCATTTTCTGAACTTCAGGGTGTCTCTCTGGGCAGCAAGTCTTCACAAACAGCAATGTGACAATAAGCAATGACCATTTGTTTTGATTTAAATTATCATCGCAGCACTGCTGCTTCATAGCACCACGTACAGCCTTGGAGACCAGCCTTGGGCAATGTGGAGTTCCACATTCTCCCCATGATAGTGTGTGTCCCCTCCAGGTGCTCTGGTTTCCTCCCACCGTCCAAAGATGTGCAGGTCAGTTGGATCAGTTGTGCTAAATTGTTCAGTGTCCAGGAATGTGCAGACGAGGTGGATCAGCCATGGGAAATACAGTGTTACAGGGATGGAGTGCTCTTGGTGTGATGTTCTCCAGATGGTCGGTGGAATTTGATGAGCCAATGCTCTCCTTCCACACTGTAGGGATTCTATTCTATGATTGAGGATAAAGGCTACACAGCAGGGTGTCCTTGGAGAAGGAGCATGTGGTGTGTATCAATGTTCTCGGTGCCTTTAGATAGCGGTGGACACCACAGGGGATGCAGTGCTTTATCTCCACCGCTGCCCCTTCCCCACAACTCTACTTTGATTTAGTCCGTTCTCACTCTGTCACTTGTAATGGTTTGTTTGGCGCGTAATTAGCTTTGTTTATAAATATTCAATTGGTTACACTGTGTGTTCCTGCTGGTGGTTATACATTCACAAAAAGCAAAATAAAGGAATAATCCATTCTGATGGTGGGAAGGTTGCTCAGCTGTGTGAGACAACACTTCTGGGTAGGTGAAATTGGGAAAAAAAGAACGCATCCCAGCTCACAGAACGAAAACTGAAAAGCAGTTCCCTGGAGTTTGAGTAGATGGAAAGTGATGGTGTCCGGGAATAGACAGGATTTTGTTCTAAAGGGCATTTCAAATTCTAAAAACTGTTATATTCAGATAGCTTTTTTTCTTTTAGTTTTATATATTGTGGAATAAACTTGTACTTTTTTTTAAAAAAAAAGCAAATTCACAAACCATGTGTTAAAGACACCTGTTAAATAAAATCCATCAAACCATCCCTTACTGAAAACTATTGTGGAAGTGCAATCTCCTGGAGAATCCCTGCCCACTCCTTCCTACCCGGGCTCCAGGGCTAGATACATACCTGGGAGATAGCAGCAGGAGGCCATTCGGCTTTTCAATCCTGCTCCACCATTCAATGGGAAACAGCTGACCATCCAGCTCAGTCTCCTGTTACTGCTGTGTTCCAATCCCCTTTCATGGCTTTACCTCGAAGAACTATATCTAAGTCCTCCTTTGGCTTCACTGCCTTTTGTTCCAGTGACGTTGCGGTGTTACTGTGTGGGTGTAGGCGGGGGTAATGTGATGGTGCTGCCTCCTGGAGGATGCATTCAGCGTCCGTCATCATCCTGCAGTAACATCAACGGGGTTTCAGCAACGAGAGACAGAAACCATTTCCAGGATATGGGCATCACTGGCTCAGCCAGCATTTATTCCCCACCTCTAGTTACCCTGGAGAAGATGGTAGTGAGCTGCTGTCTTGTACCATTCACAGTCCATTTGGTGCAGAAAGGCTGACAACGCTGTGAGGAGAGCGTGCAGGATTTTGGCCGAGTGATTCTCTATCTTTAGTTCTTCAAATGCTGTTTAACTTAATCACGATCTGCACATGAGTTTGAGATTTCAGTCTGCAAATCTTCACCATCTAGCACCCTGTATAAAGGAATATGTACAGGTTAGAAATTCAGAACAGACAATTCTAGTTTCTCTGGAATATCTTTTTCCCCTTCCCCCCCAAAGCTGTAACCCTCCAGCCCACTTACTCTCTCCCACCATTCTGACTCTGCTACCCCTAATGTACACCCTCGACATTCTCATGGAGTTACTGATAAACAGATCCATACCACCACTTCCCGTCTCTGGTTAGACTCTGCAGACTTTCTGGGTTCACTTTCTTTCTCTTCAGTTGCTGCCAGTCAATAATGTAACAGCAGAATGAAACAAAAGGAAACAGAAAGGGAGGTGGCAGCTCATGGACAGAAGAGGAACCTTCAGTCTGGGATAATGGGTCAGATCCTTCTTTGTTTCTCATTGGTCGATTCCCAGTGTTATGACAAGTTGGGGATGGAACTTGGTCCCATGTGGGTGTGGTGACACTTTGAACCTCCAACAGACCAATATTACAAGCAAATACGTTCCTACTCCAGACAATCACAGTGTGAAATACTTTCCACTAGTTACCCCAAAGCACATGCTCCAAAACCCACCCTCATTCTGTACTTGTGCAGTGCCAGGTTTCGCCACAGACGTGTGGTCCCTGCCTCGGAATTTGGGAGTTGCAGTCCTCATCCAGCCACTGGAGCCCTCTCACTGGAACGTGAATGAAAAGTGTGGGATGGAGGATGTTGTGTATCAGATCCCCATTCATTCAGACACACAGGACATGTGGGTTGTCACTGGGATTGACTGAGACATCCGCTTAGACAACCGGATTTCTGACGTAAGGAACATATAATCGGCCAATTGGGGGATAGGGAGGTTAATAAGGGGCAGTAGGTTTTAAGCAGAGGTGGCTCAGTGGCTAGCACCGCTGCCTCACAGCGTCAGGGACCTTAGGTGACTGTGTGGAGTTTACATATTCTCCCCATGGTTGCATAGTTTCGTGCAGTTCTCCAGTGTCCCCACACAGCCCAAGGATGTGCAGGTTAGGTGGATTGCCCATGCTAAATTGCTGACAGTGCCCATGCACATGCCGGTTCGACAATTAGCCATGAGAAATGTAATGTTACACGGAATGAGTGGGTCTGAATGGGATGCTCATAATAAGGTTGGTGTGGACTCGATGATGAATACCCTGTTTCTGCACTGGAGGGATTCTGTTCTATTCTCATGAAGAAGAATGTACCTATCTCAATGTGCTGTGAATCTGTGGAATTCCCTATTGAAAATGTGGTGGATGCCAGGACAATGAGCCTATTTAATGAAGAGATATAGATGAAGGGTGAGAGAGTAGGTGGGAAAACCCAGCTGAGACTGAGGTGAGCTCACTCATCACTGTAATAAATGGTGGAGCTGGTTCGAAGGGCTCAATTCCCTCTCCTGTGCCCAGTGCGTATCTTCTTAGGGTAATAACTTGAAAGCTGAATCCAAAAATCACCACCTTCACCAAAGAAGATTTTCGGAAAATTACAGATAGTCAGGTGAATTAGCATTCCAAACTTAGATAGTGAGGAAGCGTGTAGGAGTTAACGATTTTGCAATTTTAAACTGAGAGGAGACAGTGATTTATGGTTTTAGACTGTGTAGTACATTCACACCGTCCAGAATACTCTGTTGTGAATATCTATCCTGTACTTTATTACAAAGCCAAGGTCACTGACAATGAAAACCAAAACACCCAGCTAACATCGCCTCCCCTCGTCATCTGATAAAAGACTTGTGATAAGTATGGTTGAATTTAGAATACAGTTGGAAAGCGGGAAGATTAGATCCACTCCCAAGATCCAGTGCTTAAACAAAAGGAGACTACAATAGGATGAGGCAGGAGTTGGCTAATGTAGACTGGAAGCAAAGACTTTAGGGTGGGACAGTTGACAGACAGTGGGGGAATATCAAAGCAATTTTTCGAAGTGCTCAGCAAAAGTATATATCAGGGAAAAGGAAGGACTGTAGGAAAAGGAATAATCTGCCATGGGTGTCTCAGGAAATAAGAGAGTCTATCAAACTGAAATAGAATGCATACAAATCGGCAAAGACCAAGGAGATTAGAAAATATTTAATGATCAACAGAAAGCTAGATGGGATTGGGGGAGAAAAGTGATGAATAGCTATCCCCAGGACCAGAATAGTAGTTTATACTGCTAGAGGGGAACCTATTGTGTGTGGAACATATGGCCTCTGTAATTGTTGAAACACTTAACTGTTAACATAAAGATAATCCAGATCAAGTCAAAAATCACAGCACACTCCAAAAGCTTATACTTCCAAATGAACCTGTTGGAGTATAACCTGGTGTTGTGTGGTTTTTAAACTTTGTCCACCCCACCACCGGCTCCTCCACATCAGAATCCTGATAGACACCCCAATGAAACTGAAGTGCCTGTCAGATACTTGAGGGAGCCACGGGAGCGTGGGGAGAGGAGTGTGTGGTTTAACCACAAGGTGCTGAACTGGACTAGACTTTCTAACTGCCACTGCCATGGAGATAATATTGAGAGACAGCGTCCATTCAAAACCACAAACCACAAAGGTATAAGAATGGGAGCTTTACATCAGACAGGCGGGGAGTTACCTGATGCTGCCTGGAGGTGTTCTGCATTTACATTATCCAAGTAACTGCCATATCTTATCAATAAAGACTCAAAGAAGGCCTCTCAGAGTTCTGTGCCGAGTCATTACTATCCAGCAGGGTTCAGGAATGAGTACACAGCAGTCAGTCTTCACAGTGGAGGATATAAAGATCATGGCAGTAATTGATAAGGAGAATAAGGAAGATGAAGACCTAGAAATAACCATTATCGTGAAAGAGTTAGAGCTGGGCAAGCTAATGGAGCTAAAGGTAGACAAGTCTCATTACCCTGTTGGAATACATCACTGGATACCAACAGAGTTAGTGGGAGAAATAGCAAATGCACTTAGAGTTATAGAATCCTACAGCAGAGACAGGCCCTTTGGCCCAAACTGGCCCACGCCGACCAGAATGTCCATCAACGTTACTCCATTTCCTATCCAAATGTATTTTACCTGTTGTGAGTGTTCCTGCCTGAACCACATCCACTGGCAGCTCATTCCATATACATACCACCCTCTGTGTAAAACAGCTGCCCCCCAGCTTCCCTTTTATTCTTTCTCCTCTAACCTTAAACTGATCCAATCAAGTCCTTCACTCCTTGAAGGAAAACGACTGAGCACATTCACCTTTTCCATGCCTCTCATGGTCTTATACACTTCTAGAAAAGAACCCCCTCAGTTTCCTCTGCTCTAAACATAAAATCCTCACTTGTCCACCCTCTCCCAATAACTTAGGCCCCTGAGCCCTGGCAACATCCTTGTAAATTGTTCTGCACCTTTTACAGTTTAATAACTGAAACCTACACTGCATTCATCATATTTCCTGTGTTTGCCAACGGCGCTGGAACTGACGTGACAAAGCCAATGGATTACAATCCATTATCGAGAATGAACTCCTTTACAACAATCCCGTTTTCATAGTATTTCCCATGGTGCAGGTATCCTTATGTCTTTCTGGTTGTATGGTTAATTTAAGACCTGTCCTTCTACAAAACAAAGCTGTGGCTTAATTGCTCCTGGGAGATGTGCCATGATTTTTCAGACTTTCAAAAACAAACGAACTCTTTCTCCACAGTCACCACACTAACATGGACTTGGCTGTACCTCAGTAATTTTTCCAGTCACGCAGACATTTGGAATATTCGCCCATGGACAGAATACACACTTTTCCTTCGACATGATATTCAGATCGGCACGGATCAAGTAACTATCAAAACTGAACATGAAGTTCAATTTGAATTTCTCATCCACAAATCCACCCTTTCAGTACTCTACAACAGAGTAAACAAGTCACCACTGATAATACAGGATGGAACTTTATAAGACAATTATAGTATTAAATTGTAGTTTCTTGTTCCACCAAAGTTTTAAATCTCAGTCTAACAATTTCTTTCTTCTGTGAACTGAAATCCAAACTAATCTCCTCACTCCTTTCCTGCACACCCAGTTCTCATACTCTCTCCTCTCTTTGAATTCAGTTTCCTAGTTCCTGTCTGACTCTGGGTCCACCGGGGGTGGGGGGTGGGGGTGTTGGTGAATCCTCTGATGACAACCATCCTGTATGCACTGCTTCCTGCACACTCTGGCCAAAACCCGTCTGACTAAAATGAACCGAATTAGAACTCTAATTGCAGGCTCATCCTTATCCCTTTCCATAAAAACCCTAAATTTTCACAAGAGTTCTGATAACTTTCTGCAAAACGCTGCACCACTGATAGTCTGATCACATGTCAGGGTACCAGGAAAGGGGCCATTCCCCAGGGTCCTGCTCCCAGAGGGAGGAAGCTGCCAATGATAAATTAATCCCTCACACCCACAGCCTCCCTCCCTGGCACTGACCCGTACTGTGCATACTCCCACAGTTGGCCAGCACTGCGCCCGTACACTGGTCTCCCCTCCTACAGCACGTGCTCCCGATCATACAGGAGTCCGGGAGATTGACAGCAGCTGCTGCCCAATATATCCGAATCCCTACAGTATGGAAACAGGCCCTTCGGCCAAACAGGTCCATACCGACCCTCCAAACAGTAACTTACACAGACACATTCCCCTACCCTATGTTTATCCCTGACTAATATAACTAATACGAGGGGCAATTTGGAATGACCAATTCACCTGTCCTGCCCATCTTTGGATGGTGGGCAGAAACCGGAGCACCCGGCGGAAACCCGCTCAGACACGGGAAGAATGCACAAACTCCGGGTTTGTCCGGAATCGAACAAGAGTACCTGGTACTGTGAGGCAGCAGTGCTAACCACTGAGGGCTCTCCATGGACGGGAAGGGGCGGGGCTGGAGACCTGGGGTAATGGGATTGGAGACAATGAATGAATGTGGAGGGACACTGGGGGATAGCGAGGTCAGTGAGGGACAGAATCAGTGCAACAGCAGGAGGGCATCCTGGACAAACTGAGCAATTGGAGAGTCTGACAGGAGAGAAACTACAGGAAGGTTCTGTTTGGAGGCTCAGGCAGGGACAGCTGGGAGACAGTATGGCCTGGTGGCTTGGGCAGGATTTCTAATCATCCTCTTCAAAGATGCTGTTCCTCAACTCTGAACCTGATCCTCCAGGTAAGAACACTGCCACCATTTCCTGGTGGGCAAGGGATACAGGGACTACCTTTCAAAAGGTTTCAAAAGCCTGTGTTGGCGATGTTAACAAGACTCAACACACAGTCACTAACAAAATGCTGGCGTACTTGAACTTCATCCAGAATATTAACACCTATAACTGGGCAACACAGACCCCAATGTACAGAGTTAAATCCTGGATATTAATAACAGCTTTGTGCATGGGAAATCATGTCTCATGAATCTGACTCAGTTTTTTTTTGAACAAGTAACAAAGAGGATTGATGAGGTCAGAGCATGGACATGATCTACATAGACTTCAGTAAGGCGTTCGACAAGGTTCCTCATGGGAGACTGGTCAGCAAGGTTAGATCGCATGGAGTACAGAACTGGCTCGAAGGCAGAAGGCCGAGGATGCTTTTTCAGGCTGGAAAAACAAACTTTAGCATTACTTATACAGTTAATAGTAAGTTCCAGGGGAGTGCTGCTAATCAAAGAGTCCTTGAAGTGCAGGTTCATAGTTCCTTGAATGTAGAGTAGCAAGTACAGAGATAAGTGAAGAAGGCAGTTGGTCTGCTTGCCTTTATTGGTCAGAGCATTGAGTATAGGTGTTGGGAGTTCATATTGCGGCTGTACAGGACATTGATTCAGCAACGTTTGTAATATTCCATGCAATTCTAGTCTCCTTCCTATCAGATGGATGTTCTCAAACTTGAAAGGGGTCAGAAAAGGATTATAGGATGTTGCCAGGGTTGGATAGGCTGTTTTCCTTGGAAGATCAGAGGCTGAACGGTGAGCAGAAAGAGATTTTTGAAATCAGGCCGGGCATGGATAGGGTAAATAGAGAAGAAATTTTCCCTTCTGTGGGGGAGTACAGAACTAGGGGACTGGGAGGGGGTGGGCGGAGGGACAGAGAGGGTGGGTGGGTGGAGAGTGGTGGGACAGAAATGGTTGAGGACAAAGTGGGATTAGAGAGGAGGGGAACAGAGGGGTGGCTGACGGTTGGGGGCGACCAACAGAGAAGGGGAACGGACCGAGGGGGGTGCAACCGATGGAGGGAGGGGAGGGAAGAGATGGGTGTACGACCGACGGGGAAGCGACTGACAGAGAGGGGGAAAGACTGAAGGCGCGTCAGACCGACAGATGTGGGGACAGAACGATGGGGGGGGGGGGGGCGACAGGCGTGGTGGTGAAAAACAAAGGGCTAATCAATAGAGAGGGGGGAACTGACAGAGTGGGAGGAGACGGGGGAACACAGAGGGAGAAGATGGAGCGTTATTTTAAAGATCTACAACTCAACCCTGTTCCTGTTTTCTCCTCCTCAGCTTAATTCCGTCTGAAGGTGACAGAACAACTGCATAGTTTCTGGAAAGTAGAGTTTCAGGGAGATCAGGTGCTGAACGTGGCATTTGGAACATGCTGATCAATAAATGGGCTGTGGTTCGATTCCACTGTCTGTGTTGAGTTTGTACATTCTCCCTGTGTCTGCGCGGACTTCCTCTGGATGCTCTTAATATCCTCCCACAAATCCAAAGACATGCAGGTTAGGTGGATTAGCTTTGGGTAATGGTAGGTTACAGAGTTAGGGTGAAATGCTGTTCCGATGGTTGGTCTGGTCTCATGGGCCGAAAGGCCTGCTTCCACATTGTAGGGATTCTGTCACTGAGTATAGGGATTAGGAGGTCACGTTGTGGTTGAGTAGGGCATTGGTCAGGCCAGTGTTGGAATACTGCATTCAATTGTAGGCTCCCTGATTTAAGAAAGATGTTACCAGAATATGACTCAACCTCTTAATAGCAAGTTCTTGGGAAGTGTTGACAAATAAACAGACCGTGCAGTGTGGGTTAATAGTTCCTTGGAAGTGTGGTTGAGGTAGACAAGTCAGTGAAGGTGGTGTTTGGTATGCTAGCTGTTATTGGACAGTGCATTGAGTATAGGAGTTGGGAGATCAGGTTTCGGTTGCACAGTTTATTGGCTTGGCCACTTCTGGAACACCCACTGCTTTCAATTCCAGTTTCCCTCCTATAGGAATGATGTTAGAAAATTTGCAAGAGTTCAGAAAAGTTTTACCAGGGTGTTGCCATTATTGGAACATTTGAACCACAGGGAGAGGCTGAATAGGCTGAGGCTATTTCGCTGCAGCTCTGGACACTTTAGGTGGCTTTATCGAACTTCATAAAATTATGAGCAGCAATGATAGGGTGAATAGACATGGTTTCTTTTTTCCCCAGAGTAGAGGAGTCCTAACGAATAATGTGATTTTTTTTCCAAAGTGGAAATGACGAATTCTAGAGTAGAGGGGCAAAGTATAAAGGAAATGAAAAACGAAACAACTGCAGATGCTGTAAACCAGGAAGAGAATCAGAAGTTTCTGGAAAAGCTCAGCAGGTCTAGCAGCATCTGTGAAGAGAAATTAGAGTTAACGTATTTGTGGGCGGCACGGTGGCACAGTGGTTAGCACTGCTACCTCACAGCACCTGTAGACCCGGGTTCAATTCCCGACTCAGGTGACTGACTGTGTGGAGTTTGCACGTTCTCCCCGTGTCTGCGTGGGTTTCCTCCGGGTGCTCCGGTTTCCTCCCACAGTCACAAAGATGTGCGGGTTAGGTGAATTGGCCAAGCTAAATTGCCCGTAGTGTTGGGTAGGGGGTAAATGTAGGGGTATGGGTGGGTTGCGCTTCGGCGGGTCGGTGTGGACTTGTTGGGCCGAAGGGCCTGTTTCCACACTGTAAGTCTAATCTAATCTATCCGAGGAAGGGTGCCCAGAGCGGAAACTTTAACTGATTTTTCTTCACAGATACTGCATGACCTGCTGAGCAGTTCCAGCAACATCTGAACAAGTTTAAAGGGAGTTGTGTCAGACAAGTGTCTTGTGCAGATGTTGATAAGTGACTAGAATGTATGCTCCTGGGAGACAGGAAAAGCAGAAACAATCACAATTTAAGAGGCATTCGGACAGACACATAAACATAGGTTGTCAGGGATATGGATTATGTTACAGGCAGATGTAATTAATTTGGTATGGCATCATGATCTGCACAGACACGGTGGGCTGGTTATTCTGGTGCTGTAACTGTTATGTTTTCCAGCGGGTAGAATAGTTTTTGAAGTAACAAAAATGATTGATGAGGGCAGACTGGTTGACATGCTCAACGTGGACTTTAGTAAGATGCTCGGCAAGCTTTCTCATGGGAGACTGGTTAGCAAGGTTAGATCTCATGGAATAAAGTGGAAACCAGCTATCTGAGTACAGAACTGGCTAAAAGGTAGAAGACAGAGAGTGGTGGTGGAGAGATGCTTTTCAGACTGGAGGCCTGTGGAGTGTCACAAGGATTGTTGCGTATCCACTATTTTTCATCATTTATATCAATGATTTGGATGTAAGCATAGGAGGTATTAATAATTTTGCAGATGACGCCAAAATTGGAGGTTTAGTGGACAGTGTAAAAGATGACCAAGGCTGCAATATTTCCCACAGGTGTCACCATTCCAGATGCTGCCCGACCTGCTGGGGATCTCCAGCCCTTCTTGGTTTTGTTGCAGATTTCCACCATTTTGCTGAAGCACTTGGAGACAGAGAGCTGTACAGCTCCAGATTTTGTTGACTCTGATTCCTGAGATGTCAGGACTGATGGATGAAGAGGGATTCAATCCTTGTTTAATCCTCCTTTTCTTTGCTTTTCGGAGCCACTGACTACATCACTAATATTCTACCTCCCACTCCCTGATCTGAATCTGACCCATCTAACCTGACACTTTAGCTCCCATCCCCCTGCGAGACTAGTTAATACCTCACCAAGGGAACTGGCAATAGCACCTCCCCCAACCCCCTCCGCCCTCCCCCACCCCCTCACCCCTCCTCCCCCACTCCCCCTTCCCTCCCACCATCTCCCACCCCATCTGCCCCGCCCCCTCCCACAACACCTTCCCCCCCCAACCCCCTCCCCTCCCACACATCCTCCCCCTTCCCTCCCCCTCCCCTCACACACCCCCTCACCCCTCCCCTTCCCCTCCCACCCCCTTTCCCTCCCCTCTCCCCCACACCCCTCTCCCTCCCCCTGCCCCAACCCACTCCCCATTCCCAAACCCCTCACCCTCTCCCCACCCCCACCCACTCGCCCTCCCCCTCCACTCCCCCACACCCCCAACCCCACCTCCACCCCGTCCCCACCCCCTCCCCACGCCCCCAGCCCACCACCACCCCTTCCCCCCAAACCCATCCCAAACCACTCCACCTCCCCCCACTCCCCAACGCCATCCCATCCCCTCACCCTCATCCCCACACCCTCCCCATCCCCTCCCTCCTCCACACACCCACCCCCTCCCCATCCCCTCCGCAAATACCCCCACCCCCACCCCCACCCCCTCCCCAACACGCCACCCCCCACCCCCTCCCGCTCCACAACCCACCCCACCCCCACCCCCTCCCCACCACATTCGCCCCACACCCACCCCCTCCCCGCCCCCTCCCCTCCCCCTCCCCCCTCCATTCCCCCTCCCAAACCCCTGCCACCTCCCCACACCACCTCTGTCCCCCATCGTCACCTCGCTCTCCCTCCATTCTCCCCTTTCTCTCTCCCACTCTCTCCCTCTCTCGCCTCTCTCTCCTACTCTCGACCACTCTCTCTCCCACCATCGACCCCTCTCTCCCTCTATCTCCCTCTCTCGTTCCCTCACTCCCCCGATCGTCCTCTCTCTCCACCCATCTTCCCCTCTCTGTCCCTCTCTCGTCTCTTGTCTCTCCCTCATTCGTCCCCTCTACCTCCATCTCTCGTCCTCTCTCTGTCCCTCATTGGTTCCCCTCTCTCTCTTCCCCATAGTCCCCTCTCTCTTCCTCTCTTGTCCCCACTCTCTCCTTCATTCGTCCCCTCTCCCTCACCCATCATCCCCTCTCTCTCCCCGCTCTCCCTCCTTTCTCTCCCCCTCACTCTCCTCCCTCACTCTCCCCCTCTCTCTCACCACTCTCTCTCCCCACTCTCTCTCCCCCCACTCTCTCTCTCTCCACTCTCCCGCCCCGCCCCCTCCCCCCGCCCCCTCTCCCCCGCCCCCTCTCCTCACCCTCTCTTCTCTGCCCTCTCTCTCTCTCCCCGCCGACACCTCTCTCTCGTCCCCTCTGTCTCACCCCATCATCCCCTCTCTCTCCCCATCGTCCCCCTCTTCCTCCATTCTCCCCTTTTTCTCTCCCTCTCTCTCCTCCTCTCGACCACTCTCTCCTCCTCTTGATCACTCTCTCTCGTCCCATCGACCCCTCTCTCCCTCTCTCTTCCTCCATTCTCCCCTTTTTCTCTCCCTCTCTCTCCTCCTCTCGACCACTCTCTCCTCCTGTTGATCCCTCTGTCTCGTCCCATCGACCCCTCTCTCCCTCTATCTCCCTCTCTCGTCCCCTCTCTCCCCATGATCGACCCCTCTCTCCCCCCATCGTCCCCACTCTCTCCCTCAGTCGTCCCCTCTCCCTCCATCTCTCGTCCTCTCTCTCTCCCTCTCTCCCCATTGTCCCCTCTCTCTTCCTTTCTCATCCCCACTGTCTCCTTCATTCGTTCCCTCTCTCTCCCAGATCGTCCCCACTCCCTCCTGCATCGTCCCCACTCTCTCTCCCCCTCTCTCTCCCCACTCTCTCGGCCCTCTCTTTCCCCCGCTTTCTCGCTCCCGATCTCTCGCCCCCGCGCTCTCGCCCCCGCGCTCTCACCCTGCGCTCTCGTCCCCTCTCTCTCGTCTCCTCTCCCTCGCCCCCTCTCCCCCGCCCCCTCTCCCTCGCCCCCTCTCTCCCCCTCTTACCCCCTCCCCTCTCTCTCCCCCCTCCTTCCCCACTCGCCGCCCTCTCTCTCCCCTCTCTCTCCCCTCTCTCCTCTCTCTCTCTCCACTCTCTCTCTCCCCACTCTCTCTCTCTCCCCGCTGTCCCCCCACCCCCTCTCCCTGCCCCCTCTCCCTGCCCCCTCTCCCCGCCCCCACTCCCCGCCCTCTCTTCTCCGCCCTCTCTCTCTCCCCCGCCGACCCCTCTCTCCGTCCTCTCTCCCTACACTTTCTCCCCGCTCTCTCTCCCCATCATCTCTTCTCCCTACCCCATCGTCCTCTCTCCCTCCCCCATCGTCCACTCTCTCTCTGCTCTCTCCCTCCTCTCTCTCCCTCCTCTCTCTCCCCCTCACTCTCCCCCTCACTCTCCCTGCTCACTCTCCCCCCCACTCTCCCCCTCTCTCTCCGCACTCCCTCTCTCCCCACTCTCTCTCTCCCCACTCTCTCTCTCCCCACTCTCTTTCTCTCCCCCATGTCCCCCCGCCCCGTCTCCCCGCCCCTTCTCGCCGCCCCCTCTCCCGCCCTCTCTTCTCCGCCCTCTCTCTCTCCCCCCGCTGATCACTCTCTCTCGTCCCCTCTGTCTCACCCCATCATTCCCTCTCTCTCCCCCATCGTCCCCTCTCTCTTCCTCCATTCTCCCCTTTTTCGCTCCCTCTCTCTCCTCCTCTCGACCTTTCTCTCTCGTCCCATCGACCCCTCTCTACCTCTATCTACCTCTCTCGTCCCCCTCTCTCCCCATGATCGTCCCCTCTCTCCCCCTATCGTCCCCTCTCTCTCCCTCTCTCGTCCCCACTCTGTCCCTCATTCGTCCCCTCTCCCTCCGTCTCTCGTCTCTCCCTCTCTCCCCGATCGTCCCTTCTCTCTTCCTTTCTCGTCCTCACTGTCTCCTTCATTCGTTCCCTCTCTCTCCCACATCGTCCCCTCTCCCTCCTGCATCGTCCCCTCTCTCTCTCTCCTCGCTCTCCCCCTCTCTCTCCCCCTCTGTGTTCCCACCCCTCTCCCCCTCTCTCTCTCCCCACTCTCTCTCCCCGCTCTCTCGCCCCCGCACTCTCACCCCCGCTCCCTCGTCTCCTCTCCCTCGTCCCCTCTCCCTCGTCCCTTCTCTCTCGTCCCCTCTCCCTCGCCCCCTCTCCCCTGCCCACTCTCCCTCGCCCCCTCTCTCCCCCTCTCTCCCCCTTCCTCCCCTCTCCCCACCTCCCCCTCTCCTCCCCCTTTCTCTCCGCCCTCTCTCCCCGCCCTCTCTCCGCGCCCTCTCTCTACCCCCGTCGACCCCTCTCTCTCACCCCATCATCTCCTCTCCCTCCCCCATCGTCCCCTCTCTGTCCTCCATCGTCATCTCGCTCTCCCTCCATCCTCCCCTTTCTCTCTCCCACTCTCTCCCTCTGTCGCGTCTCTCTCCTTCTCTCGCCCACTTTCTCTCCCCCATCGACCCTCTCTCCCTCTATCTCCCTCTCTCATTCCCTCAGTCCCCCAATCGTCCCCTCTCTCCCCCATCTTCCTCTCTCTCCACCCATCTTCCCCTCTCTGTCCCTCTCTCGTCCCCCTCTCTCCCTCATTCGTCCCCTCACCCTCCCTCTCTCGTCTCTTGTCTCTCCCTCATTCGTCCCCTATACCTCCATCTCTCGTCTCTCTCTCTCCCTCATTGGTTCCCCTCTATCCCTCTCTTCCCCATAGTCCCCTCTCTCTTCCTCTCTTGTCCCCACTGTCTCTTTCTTTCGTCCCCTCTCTCTCCCATCGTCCC